>NC_068364.1:14278165-14384262 GCF_020536995.1 Dreissena polymorpha | reverse complement strand
TACAATAGGTGACGTGAGTAATATTGGAATCAAACTGAAACATTTCGCTTACTACTAGGATTGTAGTAAGCTCTCGTTTGAAGTGATACGCAAAGTCTAACACTGGTTTCGGGTAATATAGTTCAGACGTCAAAAAGTTTGCAACAGAGTCATGCAAAACAAGATTGCTAGTGTTATAAATATACGTACAATTACACATTGACTTGAGGACTTGAAATACTTTGTGGTTAGGAATCCACTCTAATCCTTTCACTTGAGTTACCATTTTCCTGAGCGATGGGTGCACTTTTGAGATTTCCAACTGTAGTAAAAGGTCTCGCAGATGAATAGTTGTATGGTTATTCACACATATGATGTTGGACCTTTGTTTCGAAAATGTTACATACAGCTTATGAAATGGTTGTTTCTTTTGACATATTTTTGCGAATTCCTCGCAGAATCTGTATGATTCGTTTGTTCATTTCATAGTCGGGGTTTTTTGAAATAAAGAACACACAATTGAACAATCAAGTAAAACATGTGCATTTTTTCATCTGTGCTTTGTTGACTATACACATTTATCAGCAACAGGTCAACTCTCAGGTTATGTGGAAACATATTTTTGATAACGAAGTGAGCGAATCTATAACAATGAAACGTGGGTGAGAGTTTGCTTCAGTTTTTTCAAAGTAACAACATTGAGTCTTTTCAACGCTAATATGCTTGATGGAAAGTTGCGTATACCGTTATACAAATGGTCATTTAATACATCATACACTGATTCCATCATGAGCAAGAATGACTAGATGTGTGAAGACAACATATGTTTATTTTAGGTATGTACGTGCTCATTATTTCGAAAACAGTATAAAAGGGCGATGAAAACCTGTGTCTATCATTCATTCTTACTCTTACAACCAAACATGTCACATCAACTTAGGTTCAAAGAACAACGTATTGCTGAGACATACATGATCTACAAGCAGTACGGTGGTGATATTGGTTTATACGGTATCGTAAAAGAAGTACAAGAAGCAGAGAAAACGAAAACGACAGAACCTTTTGTCGCCAGGAATTGTTTTGGCAAAGATGGAAGAGCATAGCAGAAGATTTCCTTCATGGTATCATGTCGAAGATGCCACTGATGCTTTCCTGACTGAGTCGTTGATCAGATCGCCTTCTATCAACGCGTTTCTGAACGCAAAACGGGTCTTCGACATACCAATACTCACCAAAAGCAACACAGATATGTGCTCTATTCTAGAAGCTATTCTAAAGAGCGACATCGATATTGACAATGTTTCAGTATGCTGTTCGTTTGGACATTCAACCGTCGACACACCTCATAAGATGGTCGTGATGAAACACAGAGACAGCGGTCACACCGTTCATGGAAGCACTCAAACATCAAGAGAGACAAAAAAGTCCAGTGTATATTGGAAACGTAGTAGGTGGAAAGTTTGACGATCCGAGCCAAGCGATCATTGTCACTAAAGAAGAAATGAGGCATACACGATACTTACACGGCGCTTACTCCGAGTGTCAGTTCAGCGATTACATCCCGAAACACGAAATACCAATGAGGGTTTGCTACGGAGTGGTTCCAAATACTGTTTCAATCATAACCATGTGGAAGGACGACTTCAAGATTGTACTTTTCCCGGCACTGCATACGGAACAGTGGACTTTGACCAAAGACAACGCCCTAAACGGAATACACAGCATTTTGACCATTTGTCGTTATCATTTGCTCAGATGAATTGTATTGAAAAATGTTCATTGTCACTGCATTGCAAGTTTGTTGTAATCACATGCCGATCAATAAAAACATGTACCAAAATGTTGTTTATTTTTATTTTACGTATAACTAGGATACACCAAGACAAAACACTCATTCATCATGACAAAAGTCTTTGCGATAGAAGGCAATATTGCTGCCGGAAAAAGCACACTACTCGATCTGTTAGGTCAAACATATCTTGTATTTCCAGAACCGCTGGATGAGTGGCAAAATGTTATGGGCCCTGATGGCCAAGTGTTAAATATTTTGACATTTATTGCCAAGACATGCCAACGCATTCATTTACATTTCAAATTTTTACACTCAAAAGCGCTATGTGTGTTTTGAGAAAAGCTCTAGCGTCCGGTGAACCATATGTGTTTGTTGAAGAGGTCGTTTTTGTCAAACTTGAACGTGTTCGCAACAGCACAAAAATCGATGGGTTATATCGATGAAGTAGAATGGATAGTATATCATGAGTTGTTTAAATCAATGCTTCCGAGCGAAAATTTTGAGCTAGCCGGAATTATATATTTGCAAACATCACCAACAAAATGCTACGAACGTCTCAAGATCAGAAACAGAGCAGAAGAAAGCGAAATATCGCTAAAATATTTGAAGGAACTTCATAACAATCACGAAAAATGGTTTTCGGGTATAGATCCAAGAAAAGTATTGGTGATAAATATGGATGCGAATAAATACGGATGGGCAGACTATGAAAATGACATTGCTAGAATAAAGTCTTTTGTCAGCGAAATGACTGCCGGGGACTAATTTGCTTAAAAGTGCGAGTTATTGGACACCACAGCCACTTTTTTCTTGTGTGCATTTTTGGTGCGGGATGCGGCGCTATATGATATGCCCGGAAAATGTTCTGACGGTTTAATAAGGGGGGTGGGGTTTTAAAAAAGACCCCCCCGCTAATTTTGCCGGGCTAATTTTGTTTTCAATATACACTAATTGTACTACGAGAGTTGTATCGCATAAGTCATTACAAAAAAATGGTATAAATAGGAGATGAATACGTTAGTAAGTCTAAGAACGTTTGTTTGCAAACATGTCTGTGTACAGTCGTTTTGCGAGGCTTAGAAAATCTGAACCACGAGCCTTCAGTCGCTATCAAACTATGGACCAGAGACTTCAAACCTTTGAAGACAGGCCATCCAAACGCAGCGTGTCAAAGGAAGACCTGGCTAGCCAAGGGTTCATCTACGACCCTTGTGTCATCTCCGACACGAGAGAGAATTTCTCCGACACTATTTTTAATTGCGTTAGATGCGTGTTTTGCAATGCGCACATTTCCATTTGGAACATGGACAAAGTAGATGTGAGAGTTAGGCATCGACAGCTGTGCCCCGCTTGTCCTTTTGTGTTCGATTGGAACATGAACAAAGAAGAAATAGTGAGACTCAGTCATCGACGGTTTGGTCGTGCTTGTCCTTTTGAATTTGAATTTCTTGACTATGAGTTATGCGATAGGTACTTGGAAAACGAGTTTGAAAAGCAATATGAAAGAGATAATTATGGAATTGTGGAAACAGAAAGCGATCAAGATGTTCATTCTAGCGATGATAACCAAAAATATTCAAATAAATCGGTAGAAAGTCTTCAAACAAAAGATGACCAAAAGTATGACGAATACGATAATTATAGTGATTTGGATGAGCTGCTAATGGCGAAAATTGACAAGACTTGTACTCGTACCCGCTACAAATCTTATCAAAAACAAACTGAAAAGCAGCGTAAAAAGGCTGAAAACAGGCTGAAAAAGAAACGAAGAACAAAAATACGCAATGCAAAACGAGATCAAAAGCAAACATATTACCAGGACAGAATCGACGATGATAATTACATACCTCAAAAAGGTTCCAATGATCAAGATGTAAAGAAACATGATAGAAAAATGTGTTGGGTTTGCAGAACTAATGATGCTGGCGATATACTGGAAGAACAGGTTTTCGAATCTTACGAACAGTTTTATCAAAAGCAAAAATATTACCGGGGCGAAATCGACGATGATAATCACATATTTCAAAAGGGTTCCAATGATCAAGATGCAGAGATACATGATAGAAAAATGTGTTGGGTTTGCAGAAGCCGTGATATCGATGATATGATAGAAGATCAGTTTTTGCAATCTTACGAACGTTTTTTGGAGGAAAAATATAAAGAAGAATTCGACAATTGTTTTGCGGACGAAATCAGTGGCGTCGATGATGAAGAACAAAATCAGGTTGAACGTCTATGGGATGAAGAGACCGAGTATATTTATTTTTCTGACTATGAGGCATTCGTTCAATACATGGATGAATATGAGAGGCAACATCCATGTATTTGTATAGGAAGTTTAGGTGTATTTTCGATAACGCTACGACTCAAAACATTTGAATATAAGCAATCATAACATGGATATTGAAAATGAACAAAGAAGATGTAAGACTCAGGCATTGACAGTTATGGCATGTTTGTTCTTTTGTGTTCGATTGTGCATGTATGTGTCAATAAAAAACCCTAAAACGATTTTGCGTATTGTTTGTTTTTCGAGAAGTATCAAAAAATAAACACAAAAACACAAGCTATAATACAATACATTTTATTCAACAATCACGATGTGACACAATTTGATGGGTAAATTTTGTCATCGCATTCGCGCTAAACATTTCAAAAACGTGCTCTGTTTCAAGAATATCTTTGGCAATATCTTTTGACTTTTCAGCACCTCGAAAATCAATTGCACCACATATCCAGTTTTCGGCATGAATGAAACCATACAATAAATCGAATCTGCACCGGTTCGCTTTCGTAGCAAGAACGTTCAAGGTTTCTTTTGTCACATCTTTGATCAGAAACGACCAAATTGAAAAGGTTTTTCTTGAAGTACAAGAGTCCATCAGCGCATGTTGAATCTTGATTTTGCTTATGTTTGTTTTGCTGCAAACGAATTCAACAATTTCATCAAATAGACACATTATCAACTTCGTTGGTTGTAGAGAAGCTTTGAGTTTTGCGTACGTTTCGAATTGATGTGCAAAATGTTCTCTTGTATTTATTTCTACATGCTGGAAATCTGTCCACAGACACATAGGAATGCTATTTGTGGTGTAATCCATGTGAATGACTGAAAGACAAATAACTTCAATTTGTTGTTTGAAAATACTTATATAGGAACTTTCCAAAATGACAATGCATCAAAAACTCGTCATGTATATGTTTGTGCATATAGTTGCCCTGTTTTTTCCCTTAGTTTTACATACAAATGCGTTAGGACGTCCTAAACCAAATTTTTATGAACCGTCTTGTTTCAAGCATGTACAGGACACACCGATTGACGTTACGAATGGTTTATTTTATGTGTTGATAAACGTAACCTATGAGTATTTGTCATTATACGACGATGTCAAAGAAAATTTACAATTTTTCAACAAATGGATGAAAAACCCAGAGTTTAGTTTAGAAGGTCATGAGCAACAATGCAAATCCATAGGTCTATCTAGATGTCCGAACAAGAAAAAAGCGTTTTCAAAACCGGTATACAGTGTAGTTGATGGTTTTGTAGCGGGATCAATGTTTATCACTTACGACTTACCAAGTCTTTTAGTTAGATTGCAAATTGAGCCGAAAACGTACTCTATCAGTGAGTTTGTAGAATCTGTGTTTACTGAAATTTACACACACGCTTGGATACCTTTGTTTCCGTACAATTTTTCATTGACATATGATGGAAGTGAAATTTGTGCAAATGGGATGCACGGTCATGCCTTCATCAGATTTAATATTGAACTGTGTACAACGTTCGGAACATGGTGCGATGTGAATTTAGAAGGTGCTAGTCCCGAGAAACAGGATCATGCGTTAACACGAATCAAAAATGCGTTATTGAAGAGAAAAATGAATGATTTGTCAGTCGCCAAGTATATCAAAGAATATGATCTAGGTTTGGAAATAATCCCTTCTAAGTCCAAAGAATTGCGAGACACAATTACACAAATAGAGCAAGAAATGAGTGAGATCCGCTTAAAAATCGATGATAAGTTCGACTTTGACTATGATCAATCTGACGAGAATTACTCTGACGAGGATAACTTTGATGAGGATTACTCTGACGATAATTTGGATGAAAAGCAAAGCGCTGAAAATGTTCCAATTATCGATTTTTCTGACTTTTTTTTCAAAAACACTAAAGTACTGTCAGTAACAAACAAACCTATCGTTGACCCTATCGTAAGCCAAAAAATTCACGATATTCAAAATGCCAATACTTTCGTTAGCCAAACATTTTACGATATTCAAACTTCTACCAACAAGCCAAAAAACAAAATAAGTCCGCCAGTTAAAAAAAATACTGTTGTTAACCAAACTTCTCACAAAATTCAAAATGCTCTTAACAAGCCAAAACTCAACGTTAGTCTGCCAGTTAAAAACGATAACATCGTTAACCAACAATTTCAAAATATGCAAGATGCTATCAACAAGCATAAAATGGGAATTAAGCACAACAAGCAGACCGTTGCAGAAGTATCTACGTATGGATTGCAAAATTGTTACTGCATAGCATGTAATCGTTCTACTACAATTGGCAAAGTACATAACAATCGTTGCTATTTCATCGACTTGGATTCATCATTCAAGATTTCCTCTAATACGCATTTTTCTCCGTTTCGTGAATACACACTCTTGATTATCAACGAACGTAATCATGCTTTACGTGCGATGCTAAGTCAAATAGTGAAACAAGTGAGTAACGAAGTTATTCTCGCGAAAAAGGCTTCATCATATCGACTTACTGTCTTCAGCACCAAAGATGGCACAACTGTTGATAAGATTTGTATGTCGTTATTCAGAAATACGTATCAAATTGAGAATTGTACCGAGAGCACGAATGCTGTGCTTATAGCGAGAAATGGTCATTTCATTCGCGTACCACAAATACAATTGGCTAATTTCACGTTCTGCGATATTGGTGCTGTGAAAGCGGAAAATGGCAAATGTTTTCGGATTGATGCAAATTGTTCGCACTCAAGTATAGCGAGTGTTTACGATTTGGATAATACGGTTGTTTCATATTTGGTTAGCATTACTCAGAACACGGCACACAATATGAGTGAGGCAAAGTTTCAAATAAAAAATATAGATGACAGTTCTGTCACAAGCGAACACTTCATTGTGTACAACAAAAGGACGAACAGTGGACAAGAATGCACGTATGTCGATATGCGATCAAAGACCATTTCAATCGAAAAATGCAAACACAGTCCCACGATTTGCGAGGTTTTGTTGGGTAAAAGTACATTGAATGACGAACCGGGACTAAGAAAATTAACGTTTTGGGAAACTGTCGCTGTTTGTGTTGGTGGATTCATTGTGCTTGTGATAGCTGCTATTTGCTTCATAATTGTACTACACAGCATAGCTCGGCATAACGATACTGTTGTAAACAGTTAACATATATCAAAGCGTTTGTATCCGCTATTGTCATAACTCACAATGACTTTGTATGACAACATGTATACCATTGAACGCGAGAGCATTGGTAACACTCAAGAATTTTCCATCCACGTTTTTAAATGCATCAGCGTTTTGATCAATGAACAAGAACTGCTCGAAAGCATTTTTGAAACCATACTAGACGATATTGGAGACGAAAACGTGTTCATATTCGACTTGACAATCGAGTTTTGTTTCACAACAATTAGTAAAACTCTACATATCAGTCAGCTAAATTCGCAAAACTGTTCGTGTTTTGACATTACTTGTGCTATGCAGGAACAAGGAATCAATTTCACGGTACCAGCTGATCTTCACGTCTCAGTAACAAAAAGCGTATAAACACATTTTTATTCACAATCTCGAAATATCGAAATTTGTATGGATTACAAAGTTAAACCATGTAACGGTATGCGTTGCACTTTATGTTCTCAAATAAAGAGTGGAAATAGTTTTCAGTTCAATTGTGGTTTTGTATACATTGTTGAAGATGGAGAGAACTTGACTTGTAAATCAAAAGATGTTATATATGTTCTGAAGTGCAACACTTGCGGCGGTGAGTATATTGGCGAGACCGTTAATTTGAGAAAACGCATTCACACACACAACTCTCATATTCGAACAGAACAGCACTATTGTCGAGCTACTGATCATTTGATAGAATGTGGGAAACACTTGTGCGATGTAAAAGAACGTTACACTGTATTCGTTTTGGAGACAGAGCGAGACAAGCATGTGCGTAAAGCAAAAGAGGCGTACTACATTCGTTTATTCCAGCCAATGATGAACAAGTAAGGCGTGCATTATTTTTCAAGCGTATATATATAGCTGCAGTTAACAAAATAAGCACACTCGCAATCACTTTCTACGATGGCACAAGCAATGTTGACCTCGAGCTATGCTATAAAAACGAACAACCGAGAACGAATACAGCAGTTTGCGAACACTGTACTCAATCACGGCGTGAAAAGGAATTTGGTTTCTGAAGTCGAGTCAGGTGTCTTCTTGTCGCCTAACGATTATTTGAAGATAAAAGAACTTTCAGAAAAACTAAAACAGATTGATGCCAAACTAGCGCAGTACAAAAGCCTCAAAGTAAGAACGCAGAATCTGATAAAGGGCATCAAGAAAACAAAAAACCTGCAGGACGATGTTGTGAAGACTGTGAGCTCTAACGTTTTCGATCGAATTCCAATTGATGTGATTAACAAAATACTCGGTTCTGGGGAAGACGAAAACATGTTTGCGCTAATAGAGCGAATAAAATCTTCCAATGTTGAGGAAAAACGCAAATATGCCGATATCGACATCTCCGATACAGAAATCTCAGATACGCTAAACGATGATGAAAAGGAAATTATGAACGGTCTGGCTGTTAAAAGAATGCGCAAATCTGGTGAAACGAAAGCTGCAAAGAAACCGAAAAAGGAAAAGACTATACTCAGTGATCTAGAATTGAGCGATGATGACGAATGACTACGTTGTTGCAATATTGTATGATTATGTTGACTTGTGTGTGTTACATTTTTTGTATATGTTGTAAATAAATTGTATCAATGAACTGTAAACATTTGTTGCCTTATCAATGGATATTGACGAGGTTTTGATTGTTGACGAAGACGAACAGTTAGCACAAAACACCTACTTGCTTTCACCCATGTACTCTAGACATCACCACGAATGCTCGCTATGCATTTTTCAATACATAACAGAATATGAAGAACCAATACGAATATTCGAAAGCAAGCTAGTAGAAATGAACTCAAAACTCGGGTGTGGAATTCAAACGTGTGTCACAATGGTTCTCAATGAGTTCAAAGACGATGAACGCATGTCGTTGTTCAAAAAATTGACAACTAGCGAAATTACAAGCCATTTTGATTCAGTATTTGGCGATCCTATTTGTGGATACAACCGACTTAAAGCTTACAATTTTTTCTCTCTGTTTGACGAAAGTACGGTTAACAATTCCACATACATAAAGTTTATTTACGATACATACAAAACTTCGAGAAACACTTCACTCTGTCCTTATTCGCTTTTAGGAGTTTATGTTTTTCTTGTTATGATTAACACTATAGGATGTGATTCCCAGCTCAAGAAAAAACATGACTTTTTGTGGATGTTCAACTGTCTATACAATCACAAATTACGGTTTGGAAAACTGCGATAAAAATCTATTTAAGGTTAGTTTTTCTATAAAAAAACACTCAACCCACACACAACCATGTCAACCATGTCAACCATAAACGTTAAAGATATTAAACGGGTCACTGACACCGAAGCCACGAATCGCTTGTTCACTAAACTGAAGTACGATATTGGTATTGAAATCTCTTCAAAGCTCATTCAGGCGCTTAAACAAAGCAAAGACAGGGTTGTATTTTATGTGGGCAAAGAACAAAGATCATACCCAGCAGCAATTGTGAAAATGTTCACTAACGTTAAGACAAATCATGTCAAGATTCAGCCGAAGTACAGTGTTCAAGAATTGATGAACGTGTTTGAAATTCTCATGAACCTGTCTGAGTACCAATGTAACGGTCTCACGCTAGATTACTCGGATTGGCAGTCAATCTCTAGCCTGGTAAACATGATCGAACTCGCTGAGCACCTAGGCATGACAGAAGTGGTGATGTTTCTTAAACGCATTCCACAACTTCTTACATTTCACAACAAAACCGCGTATGATAACGAATTGCTCAGAAGAGAAAACGAGTCAAAGGAAAACCTTCAACCGAAGTCAGTCAACGAACTTAGTGAAAACGATGATAAACGTTCAAGGCCTAGGAAGAGAAGCTTTACAAAGGTGTTCAGTCGTAGTCTGAGTCGAAAGCGCAGAGAAGAAAATGTGATGACATAAGTGTTGTACATTTTTGTTGTATGTTGTTAATAAAGAACAATAACAGTAAACTTGTGTGTTTGTTTTGTTCATGCAATAAGACAACCAAAAGCGTATTTTTCTGTTTTCTACTTTTTATTCACATAAAATGCATTTCAACGGTTTATTTATCGATAATAAAAACACTCAAAGTCATAACTTCTAATCGGTCCAATAAATCGGCGTCCAACCCCACATCTCAGTTCTACACACAGCGCATTTGTTCCCGTTCATATGCATGCGCCAGCAACAGTTTACGCAAAACAAGTGCCAGCATGCAGTTACCACACAGGTTTTCTCTTCAATGCGGCAAACAATACAAGTTCGAGAGTCTTTCACAGCTTGCTCTTTCTCCAGTTGAAGTCGCGCAATTAGTTTGGTGCAGTCTTTGCGACCACAGCAACAATCTGTTCGAAAGTCCATACGAATTTGTTCCATCATCTGTATGCATTCCATTCGTATTTTTCTAACAGACAACCACCATCGCAGTTCTTGAATACAAAACGCCGCAAGAAATGTAACACAAATCATGTCTTCTTCTTGTCGTTGTCAGGTTTGGTCTGTTTGCGAGTCCAAATATCGGGGTTTCGTTCTTCGATAATGAATAGTGTTAGCAATATGCCGAGAAAGAGTGTCACAAACATCAATTAATGCAGTTTACGTTTTGCGCAGCGCTTATATATGCACATTTTGTAACGATCTGCATCGCAAACCATTTAAGTGTCTGTTGGGAAATTGTTACATTTCAAAACATGTATTTTCACCGCAGAAAATGGTCATCGTATGCTCGTCCGCAAATTTCGAAGTATGATCGCATCAAGTCACAAGCTGATGCAAAACAGTTGTGGGAAATAGTATCGAAGCATTTGAGCATCACATCAACTGAAAAGCCCAAAGTTAAGAGGTTCTATAAGTTTAAATCTGACACGTTTCAACCGGGTTGGTCAAATTCTTGTTTCGAGCCAAGACCTGAGTTCAAGTATGAAATTAAACTAACGTGCTTTGGAATCACAGTTCACCTTAGCGTGTACTTATATCTTGTTGAAGATGTTGTTGGAAACGTCGACGACGATAATTATGGCGATGTCGATCTAATAGTAAGGGATACACTAGATGAAACGAAACTGCTTTTCAGTATTGCTGATCGAGATGGCGAGACTGAAAAGAAATATGATTTACTGAAATCCAACGGCTGTGCTATGTGTAAGGAAATCATCGATATGATTGGTATCAAAGACATTTTCGATTAAAACGATTTGTTTGTAGAGTTGGAATCAAATTTATTGTTTAGTTTACAGAGCGACCGTGAATGTGATGATTGTATATATGAAATATATGAATAAAACAACCAAAAACGTATTTTTCTGTTTTCTACTTTTTATTCAACAAACATGCTTACAATAATCAACAAATGCATTCCATTTACCAGGTTGTTTTTCAACCCAGTCATTTAGTCTATACTTTCGAAAAACGTCTTGAATCTTGACCAGGTGGTAGAAGCCTTCAAGGTTGTATTTCGATCGTTCATGCACGACGGCAACAAACAAAACAAATGCAGTCACAAACACATCCCAGCTCAAACCACTGTTCAGCTTTTGTTCAAGCAATTCGGCGAAATAGTCTTTATCGACACAAGAGTTTATCAAGTCATATTTCGTAAGAACATGCATCGTTACCGTTCTATTTACAAGCAAAACCACACATTCAACAATGTCACAAAGAGTGTCATTTGAGTCCTCAAACTGCTTGCATTCCAAGTAATTTGCTACCATCGCAGCCACAAACTCACAGCTGAACATTTTTTACGTTATGACAACTACTGACTTTGCGTGAATGGTTTTATACTCGAGTTAGGCGCTTGTTATTTGAACTGTTGTAGTAGTTTGTAAACGTCTAGATTGAAATCCTTGCAACACATACGCAATAACTATAACTATAACCAAAGAAACAACCACAAATGTTAGTGCAATAAATAAGACCCAAAAGCTGTTTATTTTGGAATCATCGTCACTCGGTGAATCCAGTCTCATACCAGGAATTCTAATCTGACACAGAGTTCGTTTTGTTGTACAATCTTCATACGAAATAGATTTTTCATTCACGTCGATATACAAGCACGTATTGTTCTCATCATATGACACTCGCGAATAGACTATCGCGTAATCGTTTAATTCGAGCGTTTCGTTCAGACTGTCAATTTTGAACATCAAATTTTGAGATATTGCATTCACCTTCGGGTCGTGCGTTCTGTTAATCAGATAGTCAAAAGCGTTTTGCAACTCTTCTTCTGTTTGCAGCACTGCTGGTAAGCACTGGCCATCTTCATTCACCACGAAACAAGTTTTAGGTGATGTGATCGACGCTGCTGCGTTTTCGTCAAATGAACATGTCTTGTACGCACGCGGATTGAAAGGTGACACAGTCACAAACTCTCCTCGATCCGCTTTTAACAGCGCTACGTTAGCCGTTTCGCATGAAATGCCCAAATATTTTCGTTTGAACAAATGAACGCATTGAGCAGGCCTATCTTTGTTGTTGAACAGCGCTATCTTGATAGAACCTTGAATGTTGTTCAAAATAAATTCGTTGCTTACTTGAGTGAAAACCGTTTTTAGATGAATGTTTTTTTGTCCAAAAATGACCACATCGTATGCATTATAGTCGGTACTGTTTACAGTTTTACGTACATTGACGTGCGTTGAAAACTGGTTTCCAACTTTGAACTGTTGCTCAATACTGATAAAGTAGCAAGATCCATCATATATTTTACCAATACTTTTAGTCGGATCACACACATTGCAATAACAGTTTTGTAAACCGTAAGAAGAAACGCTTTGAACTGTTGTGTCTGCGCGGACAACAATGAAAAAACACAAAATGATAAACGACCGCATGGTTGGCTTAGAACATCAAGAATGACAAGATGCGTTTGTAAAGGTCTTTTATATTTATTTTAGGTTCGTTGTTTTTTCATGACATTTGACACAAATATTATCAGTCCGAGAATAATTGCAAAACATGCTAGTATGGCAAACACAACTTCGATTATAACGACCACAGATATGTTTTCGCTATTTTCGTCAACGTTTGTGGTTGTTGAACCATTGTTGGTGATATTACCAAGCGTTGTGTAATTGATTTTATTGTATCCTTGTGTGTCAATTTCGTATGCAACCGTCGAAGTTACACTATCATTTTTTCGTTCCTGCCTTCTGGTTCTTGAAATATTGTTGGTGATATTTTCAAGCGTTGTGTTATTGATTTTATTGTATGCAACAGTCGAATTGACAATATCATTTTTTCGTTCCTGCCTTGTGGTTGTTGAACCATTATTGTGTGATTCTTCGGAACTGCGTTTTTCGATGTCTGCAACATGATTAGATGTATTGTCTGGTACCAAGAATCGCCATAGAGAATCAGTAGCTAGCATCCTACCTATATTCGGGGTCAAAATCAAAAAGAGTTTGCCTTTGATTTGGAAACAAAACCTGTCCCTGTGATTTTCAATGGTCAAATAATTGTCTTTCACGCCCAAATTTTGATTTATGACTTTTCGTATGGCCTCGAGAATATCATATTGCGTTGTGTACATTCTCTCAGGAATATATACAATTTTGCGTAACTTGTCTAGCGCATCATCATAGGAAACGATCGAGAATGCACCATTGTATATACCCAGATCGCGCTCTGGCGATTTCTTGAAGCAGTTATCGTTACAGCTACATAGAGACACAAACAAGACAAATAGTATGAAGCGCAACATAGCTGGTTTTTATTTCATTCATCTAACAAAACACATGAAATAGCTATATAACAAAAAATTTGCACACAACAGACTACAACACAAAATCTGCAGGAATGTACAAAACGAGGCCGTTTGTCAGCAATTCCTTCGACACACAAAATGCGACAAAGTTCGGTGGGATGTGAATGTTGGGAATGCATGTTCTAACCGCTTGAGAGAGCATATCTTCGTGTTCTTCGTTTTGACACTGATTGATGAAGTAAACTTTACATGGGTCTTCTTCAGGTAACATTTCGCTAACGCGCATTGGGGCTTCTTGTACCTCTTGTTCTGGGATAAACGTTTCCGCAATTTCTTCTTTCACGATTGACAAATCGACCGGCATACTGATTATCTCATTTTGCTCCGAACATGCCTTCACATCAGAACAAGGCATTTCATTTGTTTTGCAAATTTTGCAAAGCATCTTTTTGGGGAGACTGGACTGATCCTTTGAATGTTCAGCAAATTTGCGTTTGCGATTAGGAATAGCATTGACTAATCTACCTTTTCCCCCATCGATCAGCTCCGTTTCAATGTGAAGACTGTTGATGTGCTTGCGGTACAAAGGATGCATCACAAACAAAACCTCTAACGCCTGACACAAATTTGTATTTGGATATCCATATTTTGGTTGCAGTGAGTATACGTTAGCATTCATCTCTCTCATTTCGATGCCAGTTTGCAACGCTTCGTATATTTCACCACAGCTTCTCACAATTTTCAGACCTATTGTGAGCTCTTTCTGTGTACTGACGAGCTGAAAGTTTTTACTCGGTAGCACTCCTTTTTTCACCAATATTTCCACGATATCATTTTCCGAACAATCGAGTAATGTCATGACTGCTCGAAAGTAGGTGTTCAGCTTCAATCGTATCTGAGTCCTTTCCAAAGATAGGCAAGTGGATTTCACCGAATAGACTTTGCTAAACTCCTCGATTCCGTGCAACTCCAACACTGGTATTATGCATATCGGCAGTCTGTAGTTTAACGTGGGATTCGACTGCATGTATCTACCCTTCTTTATGCGCTCGGTTAGAGTTGCGAAATGTTCTGGTACTAATGTTTTCAATATTTTGAAGTAGCACATATCAATCTTTTCATCGGCAACAGAAAACATCAAGTCAACATATCGTTCAAACGCAGCTAGTGTCGGTTCATCGAGAAACACATGGTCCAGCGTTGGCTTGTAGTTCAAGTAGTCATACGGACTGTTAGTTATCGACGTAAAACGCAGTCCCTCGACATCTGTAAAAGGACATGTAACGCTAAACATGTACTTCTTTTGGTGACCATTCGCATTGAAATTTCTTTTCTCACGAATGAATTTTTCGCACAATGTTTGGACCAACATGTTGTCGCTTCTGTTGTCAAATTGTAAATGAGACACATTCAGTTTTTGTTGCAGTATTTATACAAGTCGTCGTATTACAAATTCCATGATAAAAACCTAAATTGTTGAATTTAAATAACAGAAATGGCTCGTTGCATCGAAAGGAAAGGCGAAAGCAAATTGAATACACTCATCAAAGCAAACCAACCCGAGTTGCTAGCTACACACATTAATCAAAACTTTGGTTTCGATTCATCGTGTTACATTGTTATCAAAGAAAAACATGTTTTGCCTGTTGATTTCACACAAACAGACCTAGAACAAGTTGTCATTCATATATCTAAACCTGAATACATACAGTTTGTGAAGCTCAGGTTTAGTGATTCACACAGCAATGGGTCTGATTTTCTGCTTTGCGAACAAACCGATTACGAAGATAACTACGGCAATGAGGTTCATCAGTGTCACCTTTATTTTTCAAGAACATGTACCAAAGATATGGCAGCTACGAGCTATTACTTGACACAAGCCTTAAGTATGATTGGAGTACTAACATTTTCAAAGAATACGCATGACAAACTGGCTTCGTGTCTAATCAAACGTTATGGTCAAACACTCGTACCCAAATGCACTACTGATTTTTGGAACAAACAACTTGACTCATTTCGCATGAGAAGCATTCTTGAGGTCTCGCAGCAAGATGACTCAGCGACACTTCGTGAGGAAATTGAGCGTTTGATGCAATCAAAGTACAACTTCGTTTCTTGTGAATACAATACGGCCAACAAAAACCTAAATATTCTGTATACTGAAACAAGTAACAACAGCTTTGGGTTAGTGGTTGTCAAAGAGTCGCTGCAAATAAAAGGCGCTACATGACTGGTAGATCAAATCATTCTTGATCTAACCTTCAAAGCGATAACATGTCTGTGCCAGCAACTACATTCCGGGTTCCAAAAACTGAGGACTGGGATATGGAGATTAGGCTGTCTGAGATAAAAAGTATGTTGTTAAGAATTTCATATGTTAGTGTTGGAGGTTTGATTGTAAACGTTGAATGCTGTAACTAACTTTTGCTTGTTCTGTTTCAGAAACCGTCACTCCAAAAACTGAGGACTGGGATGCCGAAATTGCGGTGGCGAAACGTCCTCCATTCTTTCTCAGCGTGGGCAAAATGACGCAGAGACAAATTAACAGACTAAACCGATGCTGGACCTGTCGCTGCGTGCCGGTCAATTGTACATGTTCAAAGTATTGAATAAAATTGTTGAAACGTTCACAGGTGTTTGTTTGTTTTGTAGAAAAATGTTATATAGCAGTAATTTGACTTAGTACACGTCACACAAAACAATGCTAGCCGTTGAACTCAAAGATTTGGGATTTTTTCGACATATGTTGCGTTTGAATATTGAAAAGTGGAACAAAGCTGTCGAAATGTACATCATGGATCTCTATCCAGATGTGAAGTTTACATTTTCGACGCGAGATCAATGTTGGAAAGCGACAGATACGGAAATTGTGTACTATGTCGATATTGAGGTTATTCTGATCAATCCGAAATATGATTTGTGCTGGACACACCAAGATCCCACAAAACGACTTCAAACCATTAATGGGATTTTGTTGAGCTCAAAAGCCAAGAGAACAAAACTCGTAACGTTTGACCAAGAGTATTTTTGAGACAAAAAATGTATAAAGATGTTGAAATAACCAATTGCATGTGTAATATAATATCATATCATATCATGGATGATACCGACGCTTTTTGCACGAATGAAACAAGTATGTTTATGAACAACTATATCGATAGACTGAAAACTTTTGAGCATTGGTCGCCCCAAATACAGCCAAACAAATACCAGCTTGCTTCGTGCGGGTTGTACTACTTGGGACAACACGATCGTTGCAAATGTTTTCGTTGTGGCATTGTGTTGTATCATTGGAAATCCACAGACGATGCTTTCTTGGAACACCATAAACATTCACCGAATTGCCAGTTTTTGCGAATGGTGGGTCCAGGAACAAGACTATTGATAGACACATGAGTATGTTTCGTATGATCGTGTTGTAAATAAATATCATGAACCGTTCAATTCGATTTGTTCTTATTCTTGTAGTAACATATACTTATTCATGCAACTACCAAACGCAGAGTTGAAAAACAAGTACTATTGTGTGCACGAATGTTTGATTTCGCTATTGCGTTAGTTATTGATATAACCCAGTGTCGTATGTTTTCTCAAACTATATTATCCAACTCTAATCAAAGCAAATACAAACAACTATGTATATGTAGTTTCAAAACGATTTTATTCTGCAACAATCAATATTTCAAACATTCAATCTTTCGCAACAACAACGTACAACAGTTTACATAGTCCACTAGATCAGCCCACATAGTCCGCTCGATCACAGATGCAAAAGCCTCGCTCCTCTGTTTTGGCCGTAACCCTGAATTTCGCCACACCATTCGCAGCGATCGTCGATCCGCGTACAGGGAACACAGCTGAGGCCCTCGCATCTACGGCAAAAGTTCAGCATTAGTGATGAGTTTTTGCACTTATGACACTCAATCACGAAAGTAGTATCATAAACAGTTGGCCGCATTTCGCCAATGCTCTTAATCCATCTATCACAAGCTGCTTTGTTGTTTCCAGCTGACGACTCATTCTCACGATGCTTATTCTGCCTCTCTAACCATGCCTGGAAACCTCCACTTTTCTCCACACCTGACCCATTTCATTCGGCAGACAATTGCCCCGAACTAAGCATACGCAAAGTCTCGAAGCAATCAACTTTCGAATTAAGGATGGATCGACCTAATTATTACAGAGTTATTGTTGTTTCTTTTCAAACGGAAACATGTGCAATGATTTCAGCAAAATGTTTCTCGCACCATTTACGTCTCTGTGTGTGTTATATTCGCACTTAATGCAATAATATGTTTCACTCTTTCCAAGATTGTCATCCTTTTCACCACACACTCCACAGGTCTTCGAAGTGTTTGCCTCATTTTGAACCTCCAATATGCAGTCGGTGTTGGTGGTTCGGTGAGTTAGCCTTTGGCGAAATCTGTAATGTTGCCAAGATAGCAAATCCCTTTTGGCTCGTTTTGAAAGCGGTTTTGGTCTGTCTGTCTTTACCAGTTGCGCTACATTGATTTTACCCAGTGCAACGTACTGATATTCTTTGACGAGATGTGAGGAAAGCTTTAGGTGAATATCGTCAACAAACGTTTTTAGTTTCAAATGTGTTTTCTTTAGTGATACAATTCGTTCACGTGCTGCTTGTTGTTGCTTTTTGTTTTGCGCTTTAGTCAAATGCATATGGGCATGATCAATTTTATTGTGGAGTTTTCTAATCACATACTGCTTGTCTTCTTTAATGCCAACTTGAAAAACACTACAATCAATTGGATCATAAACTGTAGCAAACGTTCTACCGCCAGGATCTATACCACACACACGTTTATCTATTGTATCGTTTGATGCATTTCTTCGTGTATACTTTAGATCACAAGGAATATTCATGATAAACATGCCATCAGCACGCTTAACAATTTTAACGTCGTGATCAATAGGAGGTATTTTTGTTATCGGTTTAGCAAGTTTCAGGAATCTTTCTTTAGGTTTAGACCGCTTTCCAAAATTGTCCGGTATCATACATATATATCGGTTCAGCATGTTTGTATTATCTGTAGAAACATCTTTGTTTGAAAGATGTCGTAGTAACACTTTTCGAACACAAAATGAACCTTGAACAATGTTCGATACAGGCATTGGTCGCTTTAGTTTCGACTTTAATGATTTGGCCGACTTGTAAGATGTAAAAAAGTTTTTACATGATGTTGTTTTCACTGAAGTCATTTTGTTGTTGAAGAACCAATCATCATTTTCCATCCTATACTGCGGATCCACATCACTTGCATTGGTTTTGCAAACGATTTTCTGTAGCTCAAATTGGTGTGGTCTTATACCTTTTTCGTTTACTAACCACAAGCACCAATTATACGTATAATTTGAAACGCGAAGCATTTCGTTAAGGACTTGTTTTTGATGTTTAGTAGGACGAATTCCAACCGAGAAAGACGTTAAAAAATCATCTGAATGTGTCTTTTGCTTTTTGACACTTGCAGACTGTAACAATTGAATTACATCGCAATCAGTTTTCTCATGATTTATTAGATCTTTCCTTCTAATGTACTCCCACCAATACCACATACTTTTGTGTTTGTGGACGTTTGCAGCATCCCATAGTGTTAAATCCTCTCGTTTGCGTTTCATTGCTGTACAATACAAAGCAACACAGTAATTCGTTTGCTTATATACAAATATTTGTAATAATCTGATATCAGAGCGATACGAATGAAACCGTATCCCGACTCAAATGGGATAAACATTTTAGTACACATCCAACATAACCGGTATGATGCAAATGCTGAGAAAAAAGTATATAAAGGCTATTTAGAAAAATATGGTTTTCTGTCAGCACATTCATGTCTGGCCACAAAACTCATTGTGTGTGTTTGTTGTGCCGTGATACTGTGATTCACTGAGCGCATCATACAGTGTTTGCTTGAGCTAGCGAGCACAACCACAAGCCATGTTTTGGTTCAGATTTGGTTTATTCATGCATATGGATAAGAATATGAGAATTTTTATACATGGCTCTCATAAGATTTCTGATGCAAATGATGAGAAAAAAAGTATATAAATGCTTTTTAGAAAAATATGGTTTTTTGTCAGCACATTCATGTCTGTCCACAAAACTTATTGTGTGTGTTTGTTGTGCCGTGATACTGTGATTCACTGAGCGCATCATACAGTGTTTGCTTGAGCTAGCGAGCACAACCACAAGCCATGTTTTGGTTCAGATTTGGTTTATTCATGCATATGGATAAGAATATGAGAATTTTTATACATGGCTCTCATAAGATTTCTGATGCAAATGATGAGAAAAAAAGTATATACAGGTTATTTTGAAAGCATGGTTTTTTGTCAGCACATTTATGTCTGGCCACAAAACTCATTGTGCGTGTTATGTGTGAAGTGATGTTCAGTTCATATTCTCAGAGTGGTTCAAGGAAGAACGCCTTCTCTTGCAGAAGGAGATCTAGGTTCAAGTCCTAGCTCTGATATGATTTGAGAAATCACTGAATGCAATTTACAGTGTCTGCTTGAGCTAGCAAGCACAACCACAAGTCAATTTTTTGTGCAGATTTGTTTTAGTCGTCTATATGATTAAGAATACAATAATTTTGATACTCGGCTTACATAACTGGTCTGGTACAAAAAGAGATTGCCATTCCGAGCGCATATTACAGTGTCTGCTTGAGCTAGCAAGCACAACCACAAGTCAATTTTTTGTGCAGATTTGTTTTAGTCGTCTATATGATTAAGAATACAATAATTTTGATACTCGGCTTACATAACTGGTCTCATACAAAAAGAGATTGCCATTCCGAGCGCATATTACAGTGTGTGTGATCTAGCAAGCACAACCACAAGTCAATTTTTTGTGCAGATTTGTTTTAGTCGTCTATATGATTAAGAATACAATAATTTTGATACTCGGCTTACATAACTGGTCTGGTACAAAAAGAGATTGCCATTCCGAGCGCATATTACAGTGTCTGCTTGAGCTAGCAAGCACAACCACAAGTCAATTTTTTGTGCAGATTTGTTTTAGTCGTCTATATGATTAAGAATACAATAATTTTGATACTCGGCTTACATAACTGGTCTGGTACAAAAAGAGATTGCCATTCCGAGCGCATATTACAGTGTGTGTGTGACCTTGCAAGCACAACCACAAGCCAATTTTTTGTTCAGATTCGTTTTATTTGTCTATATGAATAAGAAGATGAGAATTTTCATACTCGGCTTACATAACTGGTCTGGTTCAAAAAGAGATTGCCATTCCGAGCGCATATTACAGTGTGTGTGTGACCTTGCAAGCACAACCACAAGTCAATTTTTGGTTCTGATCACAGGATTAATGGTTATAGAAAGCATTAACTAGTACAACATGTTTTCAAAATGTATGTTTCCACATTGCAGATATTTGTGAAAGTTGATACACAAATCATACTTTACAGTTTGATGATCACTTGAAATTTTGCATTTTGGTCTGCACATACATATTTGATCACAATAATCATTCTCTACCCAAGCTAATTTGTATGCAATGCAAATTGAAGCAACCAAAATGTATTAACACTGTGTTGGCTGGGATAGTAAAACTGTTTTCTTATTGCAGAATATGTTAGCTATACGTATAATACAGATACTTGAGGTTTTCAAATCAAAACTGGCATATCATGTTTGCTTGAACGTATGTGAACAAATGTCATATACATGGTCAAACGGGGTATTGTATTTGAAGAGAATATCAGATCACAATCATGATTGCTAGGTTTTGACTGCTATGCATAGTGACTATCCAGCATTGATCAGTTCAAACGCCAGAGTAGTAGAATGTATAACGCTTTCTCCAGTCATGTGCTGGATGAAAAAGATCCAGGTTCAAGCCCTGGCTTTGGCATGAACATGTGAAATGGCTGCATTAGTCAATATCTTAATTTCTGATCTATCACTATCAAAGAAACAGGATTAACGGTTATAGAGAGCATTAACTAGTACAACATGTTTTAAAAATGTATGTTTCCACATTGCAGTTTTTTTGTGAAAGTTGATATGTGTGTCTGACGTGTGTGAAATGGCAGTTTTCGGTATTTTCATATGGCAAAGCATTTGACAGTTCGTTCTTGGTGCAAATTCATAACGTCATTTCAATATTTATTTAAGTTCATCCTACCAACTAAAGCGGCGTTAACATATCGATAATAGAAAATTGTGTTTATTTGTAAGTGGTTTAAATGCAATATTTCTATAACCCGTTGTCCGAACTCAATAAAATTTTCACAAGATTAACCGAAATTTCGATGCGCTCATACTGATACTATTTGTTCATACAAAATCGAATGCGCAAGTTATGATATTTTGATCTTACTGCAGTTGAAATAAGAACAGAGCTGTAGTCGCTTTTATAGTGCGGAATCATATCGAGCAAATTTCGTCAAACGAACGTCATGTAAAAAATTGTTATGGGTCAAAATCTTGTACAATAACGTGTGTTCATCTGAGTTTTCATTCCGCTATTTTTTAAGGCCAATATGAGCCTGAAGTCGTGTAAGCATAAAACATTCATTTCAAGCATGTAAAACAAAACACAGATTAGATGTTTAATATGATTTATTCATACTATGTATCAACCAATAATGCCATAGCGTGAGCCAACTTGATATGTGGCGTTTTCATCGTACTGATGTTTGCATTTCAAACAAATAAGTCGCCCAGAATTTTTGTTGTAGACATATTCTAAATACTTCATTATGCAGCTGATACAGCAAAATCCGTGTCCGCACGTCTTGCTTATAACTGTTGGTTGATTGTCTTCATTTTTGCATATTCGACACGAGTCGATTTCGCCACTGCTCTGTAGTTCACTTGAGATGCTTTCGATAACATTCGTAATATGCGCTGTCGCATGTCTAAGGGAAGATTTTTGGCTTGAATTTTCAATGGCACTTTCTTCAGATTTTAGCGTCAGCAATACTTTTTTAAGATTGTTGATTCGTATCTGAGCTTTACCGTGCAACGATTTTAGTCTCTCTTGTTTTATGAAATACTGCTCTACGAAGTCAGTCTGCTTGTTTCCAGTTGACATTAGGTCTTGTTTTGACGTTCGCGAACCTTTAGGTTTTTTGACAGTTTGGCCGTTATTATTGGCAATAGCTTTGCGTTAATTCGAATCCTTTTTACTAGTCAAACCTGACGAGTCGTTGGAATTGTTATGTACAAGCTGCGCCAAAAAATCCGCAGCTTCTTCGTCTTCTCGCGATTTAAACTGATTGCCAGCTTCTTCGTCTGTCATTTTGAGAAGAGAGTGCACATTTTGACAAGTTTGGTCGAGCTCACTTGGAGTGAGATATAACGGATGACTTTCATCATCCAAACAAAAACCAACATCAGCAAGTTGTTTTGACGTCATTTCGCTTTGCTAACTCAAGAGTGAATGATTGAGTTTTAATAAAAAGACTGGCTTTTATAGAAGACGTTTGAGTTATCTTATTGTTTCTTTACTTCGGAGGATATTGCGAAAAATGTTCATACTACTAGATGTTATATTACACAATGACTCATATTTAGCATTCGATCCATTGCAATTCAATACGACATTGTTCGTAAGCTCAACGTTCTACTTTACACTCAAACTATATCTAACCTGCTCGACTAACAACATACACATCATATGCATTTAAACATTTTATTTTACAACAAACATCAAACATATGAAAACAGTCAAAACATCTAATCAGTGAAAAGCATTCGCACCCAGCCAGTAACGTCAGCTCGACACATAGCGCAGTCTCCATCAAACATCATCAGGCAGCAGTTTTCACAAAAAGTGTGCCCACACCTTGTCAAGGTACTGTTTTATTCCTCATCGTAGCATATGGTACACGTTTTCAATGCTCGAATAGCCTCTTCTTTTTCTTCTTGAAGTTTTGTTCTAAGCGAATCCAAAGCCTGCTCTTTTTCAAATAGGAGCTGCGATATTATCCTATCGGTTTCGAGTTCATGCTGCTCTTTTAGCGCGCGTTCGCGTTTAGACCACTCATCCTCGAAGAAACGCTCTTGATCATTAATCAAATGTTCGCTCGCTTCTCGCTGATAAGATGAAGCCTTTTGAATACACGATACCATTTTCTTGCAGACATCGCGACCTTCCTTTGACATAGCGTAGTCGCTGCTGTTCACAAACGCTGTAACCTGACTTCCAAGTCTGTTCAGTTGATAGCCGAACGACTTTAGATCAATTGACGCCGATTGTTCTGGTCGAGTGTATGGCTTTGTAGCATGTCGCTTGCCCTTGCCAGTCGTTTCGCTACTACCACTAGCGGCGTCTGTGTCCTCGAACTTTGGCAGTCGGTGTGCGTATTTCGGCATGATTTCGAGTCAATAAACTCTCTTGGAGTCTCAAATCAAGAATGATGACAATAGCTGTCCGTGTCGCTTTATATACCCAACGGGCTGGTGCGTTTTCAGTATATAGACAAAGCATAGCGCTTACATACCAAAGTCCTTGATAAAGATGAATAGCAAATTTCTTACGCGTGGTAAGTGTAGACATTCATATCTGAGAAAAGCGATGAACAAAGTGGCATGTCTGAGAGATTTTGATCAAACGTACGTTAGCGAGTTAGGTCTTTACCTAAGAAAGACATTTCCCACATTACGCGACGACTGTAAATTGTACATTAAGCACGAAGTAACTATTCAAAATAGACGACCCGATTTCGTTATTCATGTACCAAATGTTGCGCTCATACTGTTAGAATACAAAACGTCGAATGTTACAACAAAAGTACGCAGAGAATATCTAACTCAAGTACTCGATACGTATCACAAGTTTCGACAAAGCTTATGCGTTAGTGAAAATTCCAGCCATATACGTTTACTTAGCATTTTGCTCATTCGCAATTCTTCATCTCGACAAAATAAAATTGTGTGTGTGAAAAATGAGTTAATACCTAACAGCTGTTATTTGATATGAACTTTTATGAATATTTTTGCGAAATGTACTATGATCAAATTTCAACGCAACAGTGCAGTGGAGTATTTTTCAAATCACAATATCTCGCTAGTACAACTTTTTGCTGTAATAATTTCACAACGCTAAAATTTCCAATCCAATACTTCATCAAATATCTACCAGCATCGCACGAGAAATTACACCCAGTACAGCGAGGTCATAAAGTGCAGATAATATCGAACGTCATTTCAAATTAAAGTACACGGATAGATGAGTATTTGCGAGAAAGTTTAACTGTACATTTCTCAACAACCTATGCAGATATTGGGATCAAATTTTGACTATGATATTCAACTAAGAAAGCTCCACAATGATTGTTCCATACGTTGTATTCTTTTGTTAATGCTTCTTGGACAAAAGTGCAAGTTTATGGTCGAAAATACCGTTTGTATGAAGAAAACTTTTTTGCCTTTTCGTTTTGCTAAACGAAATATGTACAGTTGAATAAGGAATTGTTTTCTGAAGAATTTGGTGTATACCACTTTGCATGTATGTGAATCATTTCGATTAAATACGTAGGAAGTTAAACGAAACATTGATATTTTTCTTGACATCGGCATCGAGTCAAAATTCATGACGTGCAGTAGATCTACGTAATTTCGCTTCATGTAAACAACCTTGGTGCAATATCGTACAACGAGGTTTAAGTGCATTTTCTTTGAAACCACTCAAAATATCAATATGAAATTTTCAGTACAGTACACAGATGGCTATATGCTACAATTACGTACTGATTAGTTTGCCCTGAAATATATGCTTCTATGTAAAATATCTGTCCGAAATCTTTTGTATGAAGAAAACTTTTTTGCTTTTTCGTTTTGCTTAACGAAATATGTACAGTTAAATTGGGAATTGTTTTCTGAAGAATTTGGTGTATAACACTTTGTATGTATGTGAAACATTTCGATTTAGCACGTAGAAAGTTAAACGCAACATTGATCGTTTTGTTTAAATCGGCATCGCGCAAAAATTCATTACATGTAGTACGTCATTTCGCTTCATGTAAACAACCTTGGGTAAATATCGTACACCGAGGTTTAAGTCAAATTTCTTCGGAACTGTTCAAGTCATCACTATCAAATTTAAAGTACAATGCCCAGCTTATTGTTAGCTACAACTTTTCTATTGTAATTTTTGTTCCAACATACATGCTTATGTGATAAAAATCACTTTGAAAACGTTCGCAACAAGAAAACTTTTTCATTGCGGTGATTTGTGAAACACAACTTATATCATCTTATAGAAAATTTCATTCCGAATATTTTGATATGACATGCGTGTATGTTTATTGTATCGCTTGATCAAGACTAGCCGAAAACCATTTTGCCTGTAATCATGAATTGACTTTTAAAGCACACATGTACTGTAGCTCGAACGTCATTTCTATCCATGAAAACAACTTTGGCTTGGGTGCAATATCTTACAATGAGGTTTAAGTCAATTTTCTTTGAAACCACTCATAATATCCAGATGAAATGTTCACCACAATATTCTATCATATGATAGCTACAATTTTTGTCTCGCCTATATTGTTCTCACACGACTCATTGTGTCAGATATTCAATTTTGCAAAATTCGCTAAGAAGAAAACTTTTTCGTGTTAAGAGCATTTATCTTCATTTTGGTATGATTTTGTAGGAAATTCAATTCCACGCATTTTGATGTATTACACTTAAACGTCTGTCTAAACACACAAACAATACAGTGCAATAACGATTTCGTACTAAACGCATTTCTGTCTTTAACTTTAGATTTTTACAACGTCGTCTTTTATCCATGTAAACAAACGAAACAAGATGTTAAGTTACATCGGTTTAACTCAATTTGCTCGAAAACGTCTCATGATATTAAGATGAAATTTTCACCATAATATTCTATCATATGATAGCTACATTTTTTGTTTCGCCTATATTGTTCTCACACGACTCATTGTGTCAGATATTCTACTTTGCAAAACTCGCTAACAAGAAAACTTTTTTGCGTTAAGAGCATTCATCTTTAGTTTGGTATGATTCTGTTGGAAATTCAATTCCACGCATTTTGATGTATAACACTTAGCTATATATCATAACACAACAATAAAACAGTCCGATAACGATTTTGTCATAAACGCATTTCTGTCTTTAACTTTAGATTTTTTTTCAACGTCATTGCATTTCTATGCATGTAAACAAGCGAGGGAAAAGTTTCAGTTACATCGGTTTAACTCAATTCTTTCGAGAACGCCTCATGATATTCAGATGAAATTTTCACCACAATATTTAATCGCATGATAGCTACAATTTTTGTTTCGCCTATATTGTTCTAACACGACTTATTGTATCAGATATTCAACTTTGCAAAATTCGCTAACAAGAAAACTTTTTTGTGTAAAGAGCATTTATCGTTATTTTGGTACTAGCTTGTAGGAAATTCGATTCCACGCATTTTGATGTATTCCACTTAATCGTATGTCTAAACAAACAAAAAATACAGCGATATAACGATTTTGTACTAAACGCATTTCTGTCTTTAACTTTAGATTTTTTACAACGTCATTGCATTTCTATGCATGTAAACAAGCGAGGGAAAAGTTTCAGTTACATCGGTTTAACTCAATTCTTTCGAGAACGCCTCATGATATTCAGATGAAATTTTCACCACAATATGTAATCCTATGATAGCTACAATTTTTGTCTCGCCTATATTGTTCTCACACGACTCATTGCATAAGATATTCAACATTAAAAAATTCGCTAACAAGAAAACTTTTTCGTGTTAAGAGCATTTATCTTCATTTTGGTATTAGCTTGTAGGACATTCGATTCCACGCATTTTGATGTATTACACTTTACTGTAATTCTAAACACAACAAAAATACAGTTCGATAACGATTTCGTACTAAACGCATTTCTGTCTTTAACTTTAGATTTTTTACAACGTCATTGCATTTCTATGCATGTAAACAAGCGAGGGAAAAGTTTCAGTTACATCGGTTTAACTCAATTCTTTCGAGAACGCCTCATGATATTCAGATGAAATTTTCACCACAATATTTAATCGCATGATAGCTACATTTTTTGTTTCGCCTATATTGTTCTCACACGACTCATTGTGTCAGATATTCAACTTGGCAAAATTCACTAACAAGAAAACTTTTTCGTGTTAAGAGCATTTATCGTTATTTTGGTATTAGCTTGTAGGACATTCGATTCCACGCATTTTGATGTATTCCACTTAATCGTATGTCTAAACACACAAAAAATACAGCGATATAACGATTTTGTACTAAACGCATTTCTGTCTTTAACTTTAGATTTTTACAACGTCATTGCATTTCTATGCATGTAAACAAGCGAGGGAAAAGATTCAGTTTCATCGGTTTAACTCAATTCTTTCGCAAACGTCTCATGATATTTAGATGAAATTTTCACCATAATATGTAATCCTATGATAGCTACAATTTTTGTCTCGCCTATATTGTTCTCACACGACTCATTGTGTCAGATATTCAATTTTGCAAAATTCACTAACAAGAAAACTTTTTTGCGTTAAGAGCATTCATCTTTTGTTTGGTATGATTCTGTTGGAAATTCAATTCCACGCATTTTTATATATTACACTTTACCGTATGTTTAGACACAACAAAAATACAGATCGATAACGATTTCGTACTAAACGCATTTCTGTCTTTAACTTTAGATTTTTTACGTCATTCATATGCATGTAAACAAGCGAGGGAAAGGAGTTTAAAATGCATCGGTTTAACTCAATTCTTTCGAGAACGCCTCATGATATTCAGATGAAATTTTCACCACAATATTTAACCGCATGATAGCTACAATTTTTGTTTCACCTATATTGTTCTCACACGACTTATTGTATCAGATATTCAACTTTGCAAAATTCGCTAACAAGAAAACTTTTTTGTGTAATGAGCATTTATCGTTATTTTGGTACTAGCTTGTAGGAAATTCGATTCCACGCATTTTTATATATTACACTTTACCGTATGTTTAGACACAACAAAAATACAGTGCGATAACGATTTCGTACTAAACGCATTTCTGTCTTTAACTTTACATTTTGACTCAACGTCGAAAACTCTCTGCGAATAGAACAGTGATTTCGTATAAAGTTTAACTTCGCGTTTCTTCCCAACCACTTGAGATAAAACCATGCTATTTGTATCATCTTGTTCAGTGAGATATTAGCTATAAATTATACGCTGATAAATTTTCCCTAGCATTTATGCGTGTGTGTTAAAATCGCAGATGTTTGATTTGAAAACGAGTCGGTGAATAGAAAACTTTTTTGTACTCATTGATATTGGGGTGATTTGAACATCTGCTTGTACAGAATTTAATTCTGCGCATTTTGATACCACATACTCGATAGTGTGTTGAAAATTGGCTTCACTATAGACCGAAAACAATTTTGCTTAAAACACGCCTTTGACAAATTCTTCATTAAAACACAACGTCATCTCATTGAATCTGTTAAAGACTAGTGTACAGCGAAATGCGTTTTACAAAAAAGTTGAGGTCGTGTTTTCTCTTTAATCATTTAACCGATCTGCATAACATTTTCGCAATAACATGAAACACGATAATAGCAACAAGTTTTGTGGGGATCATTTTTTGTTAACATGTTCGCATATAGAAGAAATTCTTAGCTTTTCGCATGAAAATCACTTCGCTTACAAGAAAAAAACTTCCCATTTAAGACAAGTACATAGCAATTGATACCATTCGATAGGGAATTCTGTTCTGCACATTTTGATGTATGATACTCCACAATAGGTCTAATTACAAGAATACTGCTGAGAGAAAACGCATTCGTGCTTATAGAAATTTTGAACTTTAAAGTATCGAGTTAAACCGAACGTCGTTAGATAGCGAATAGTTGATAAAACTGTGTTTGTATCGAAGCGGTTTATTTTAACTGTCACAATAACGCGTGAACGCATTTCGATGAAATTTTCACAATCATAACCAGCAAATAAACAGGAACAATAAGAGTTTAAATATTTTGCAAGTAGATAAGTGGATATATGTCAAAATTTCTGTTTATTGGCAAAACTTGGGTTGATATGAAAAAAAGATTTTCATTTCGCAATATGATACAGTAATATTTGCATCATGCGATGGGGAATTTATTTCTGTGCATTTTGGTGTAACATACTTGATGTTTTTGTAAAACGCTGCAGTTATACGGGCAGAAAACCATATCACAACAAACACACATTTCGTGAATCGTAATTTTGACCCTTCGATGTCAGTGCAAATCGACGACGTCATTTCAATAAATCTCATCCACAGTACAGGGGGAGTTTACATATTATCGACGATAGCAAACTGAGTTTCTTTGCAACTGATTTAACACGAATATCTGTGAAACCCGATGTCCAAATTCAATAAAATTTTCACCAGATTAACTGAAATTTCGATGCGCTCATACTGATACTACTTGGTTATACAAAATCGAATGCGCGAGTAATGATATTTTGGTCCAAACACAGATTTTCTTGATATTTCAAATTTACAAGAACAATTGTACACATAACCATACTATTTGTATATGAGTGTGTAGGCGCCAGTGTGCTGAACATTTTGATATATGTGGTTGGATATTTGTTTACTATATCTTCGTTGTATTGGCACTAAACTCACAAAACAGAGTTGAAAAAATCACAACGCGATAGTCGCTCCTCAATAGAAATCATATCGAGCTGCTTTCGTCAGTCGAACGTCATGAAAACATTTGAGTTCTCGGAATTGAAAATAAATATTGAATTGTTCAGGCTATGTAGAAAACTAAATGGGTATACGGGAATATTTTGTGCTGATGTTAAATGTTCAGTAATAAATATTTTGATGGATTACTCACATATTTGATATGATCTAGGATTATTTCAGAATGATAGGTTAGTAAATCTATGTTTGACTAGATTTTTTTATATACTCGCCTTTTGTCGTTTTAACATTGACTATAAAAATCTGCGTTGGGTACGCCTCATAACAAGATTTGAGACTAGAAGACCCTGGATTTGCTATAAATCGAAGGAAATACTGGATGGATTGTACGGACTCATGCTTATCAATTTTTATGCCCATTCAAGCTGTGACTATTTCGGCTTGTATGGTCATGAAAAAATATCACCACAAAGTCAATATTTGTAGGATTTTTGAAAGGTAAGTTTGCTTTTACGATTTTTCATTAAATACTTATTCAATTGTTAACTCAAATCATGAACTGTAAACATTTTTAATATGATTTTCTGTCATTCTTAGTTTGGCTCTCGAAGAGAGAGGATGTGTTTTTTCGACGTTGCGTCAGTATAAATTGAATTGCGCGCCCAAAAAAAGTTCAGTTGACCGATAGACTTTGACAAAGACAGACGCGTTTTTTAAGTTCTCTGAAAAAAAGTTTTGACTTTTAAATTTTTTTACTATGAAAGAATTTTAGTTGACTGATAGACTTTGACGAAGACAGACCTGTTTTTGTGAGCTCTGAAAAAAAATTGACTTTGAAATATTTTTTACTATGAAAAAGATTTGAGTATTACTGACTTGTACTTTGAGAGTTAAATTGACTTCGCGTTATAGAATATGACTTGGTACTCGGGTTATTGAATGACTGGCGGACTTTAGTGTTAGGTTATTGTTATGAGATGACGACTTGACTTTGACTTGAGTTGTGTGCAATTAAATTTGTGTTGTGGTGTGAATCGATTGACTGTCAGTTGAAGTTCAGATGTCGTGCTGTGTGGATGGGTTTCTACAAAACGTGAGTACAAACTTTTGTGTTTGACTGTTGACGTGTCTCACTGTGTATGATGATTTATGATGATTTTAAGCGGCTGGCGTATTATTGCTGAGTTGTTGTACTGATAGAGAAGTGAAATGAGTTGGGTATAAATTACTCAGTACTGATATAGTGTCGATATGTTGTGATGAGAGATGATGGTGTTACAAAATATTTACTGAGCTACTTTGGGAAACGAACAGATGATGTAAAAACATTGGAAACATATTTCATGAAAATGCATGTGCTTATATGTACTAAATATGATATTGCTTTACTTGTATTTGCATGCTGTTAACATTTCTATTTTATTCCAGTGGGCTGTGGTGAGTATTGCAGATTTAACTTGTATGTGTGGTTTTTAGTTAACGATGCTTAATGAAAACTGTTATTGTACACTTAGTATGGAATGATGTGAATGATGATATGATGGGTAGAATTAATCAGTGCTTGTGTCTAGAAATGCTGAATGTTTATTGAAAAGGCTAAATGCTAGCCAGTACTAAGAGTTGAGCTACCGTGGGAATGTGAAACGAACTGATGGTGTAATATGATGGTGTATTGACATACTTTTCTTATATGTACTAAATATGATATTGCTTTACTTGTATTTGCATGCTGTTAACATTTCTATTTTGTTCCAGTGTGCTGTGGTGAGTACTGTAGATATTACTTGATTTTTAGTGTCTATGAATGCTGATGTATGGTAGCTATAGCATGAGCTCAATGCTAACCAGTATTATGAGTTGATGTATTGTGGTGATGCTAATCGAACTGATGATGTAACATGATGGTGAACACTTACTGAATGCATAAAATTTATTGAATTGCGTTTGTTGATATGCACTATAATATGATAAATGTATTGCTTAACATGTATATTTCATGATGTTTAATTTCAGTGGGCTGTGGTGAGTACTGTAGATTGTATTGCCTATGTATAGAATTCAATAAAAGATTATGACTGAAAACTGCTTTTGATTCTTTTTGAACAGTTTTAGGGACTATAAGTCTATAACAAAAATATGTCGGTTGGCGTTCATACAGCAATGTTTTGAGTAGTACAGAAATGTTTCTACGTTTGTGGTCGCCAGTTGTCTGTGATGTGTAAAGTGAAAAATACACGGAGCTTTGAATACAACAAACATTTACTGTTTTAACACAGATTGTGTGCTATGCATTTTTCGATGTAGATCTTTTTCAGATTTGACATGAAATGTAGACCTGACATTTGAACAGAGCTGGGAAACGAAAAGGTAAGTTTGTTAAATTTCACAATGAACACTTGTGTTTTGACAAAAGAAGAGATAAAGTGAGTTTTGTCATCATCATGGTTTCTTTCAGAGTATAACTCGTGAACAGATGAAAACCTATTTTTTGCTAGATTTTCATGTACTCTTTTTTTGGATGATAAGTATGTCAGTAACTCAAAATCATACGGCTAGTACAGTATGGAACATGAATGCTTTGTTCAGATTTTCAGATGTGTGCTGGCAGTTTAAGTCTGGCAGCTGAAGTGAACAGTCGTGTTTTCTGGAGCTCCAACAATATGCTAGAAGGTAAGTAACTATGTTTGTTTTGCATTGCATGTTTTTATATGTTTCAGACTTTCAAGCAGAGATGTCATGCTGACTGGAGTTGAGCACAGGGCAGTGACAAAGTGAAAGGTAAGTACTTTTGACTGAATGTTTGTTCTATGCATGTTTTGTTTCAATACATTTCAGGAGTGCTTATCCAGTGATGATATGACAGTTGGAGTGAACAGTGGAGCCAAGCAGTCTTGTTTTTGGAGCTACTCAACAAGCCTTGAAGGTAAGTTTAGAATTTCTCAATGTTAGTGAATTGAAGTACTGTCACTTGCTTTTGGACAGTCGAACAGAACAGACGTGGTTGCGAGAGCTCTCATATCTGTTGTGTTAAACTGTTTTTATGATATGTTATGTTTGTTTGTTTGTTTGTGATGTACTATTTTTCAGATGCTGATGGCAGTGATGGGTTTTCAAGCTGACCTGAACAGAAAAGCACTCATATGGTAAGTACAAAATAGTTGTTATATGGGATGTTTTGTGCATGCTTTTATGTTTCAGGTGTACTTGCTGACAGCGACGAAGACGAATCAAGAAGAGGAACATTGTTGAGAAAGTGATTGGGACTTGCAAACAGGGTAAGTGTAACACTTGTGTTTGTTTAATTTGTAACATGCGTGCTTTGCTCTGTTTCAGATTTCACATGCAGAAATTAAACAGGATTTCAACTGCTGAGACACAATTCATCAAAAGTAAGGTAAGTTTTAATTCATTGATTTGAGTTGTACAATGTGTTCTTTACTTTATTTCAGATTCGAGTCACTGGTTTACACATGGAAGAAGATTTCCACGTCTGTTACTCAACTCTACAGAAGCAAGGTAAGTCGATCAAATTTTTGTTTTCATTGACTGCTGTAATGTGATGTTATGCTATTTTTCATGTGTGCTATGCAGAGATGGAGAATTCAATTTTAAGAAAGATTAACTGCTGCAGCTTAGCTCTGCTCTGTGTTGATTTTTGTTCAAAAACGTTTAAAATGTATGTGTGTTTGAAGATGTTTTGTTTCAGTTGATGTCCAGATGGCAAGCAGTACAGACGTGTTTCTTGGAGCTGCCAAACAGTGAGTACAAACGTTTTATATTTTTCAGTTGTTTACTCATAGAAGTCTGTGAAAGATGATAACAAGGGTTGAATCTATCAGCACTTGTGTCTAAAAATGCTGATGTGTGATGGTTTACTGAAAGGGGTAAATGCTAGCCAGTACTTACACTTGAGCAACCGTGGGATGTCGAACTAACTGATGATGTACTATGATGGTGAACACTTACTTTGTGTATCGAAATGCTTTTGTTGATATTTACTAAATATTGATTGACATTTGTTTGCATGCTGTTAACATTTCTATTTCATTTCAGTTGGCTGTGGTGAGTATTGTAGTATACATTTGTTTCAATAAATCATGATGAATGAACACTGATTTCGATTCTTTTTTACAGTTTTAGGGATTATCACTCTATAACAACTCTGTCGGTTGGTGTTCGTGAATGTGAGCTTAATGTTTGAGTAGTACAAAAATGTCTTTACTTTTGTGATCGCCAGTTGTCTGTGATGTAAAGTGGAAAAAACACAGCTATGAAGCATACAATTGTTTCAATATTTTATCAATGATAGTGTGCTATGCATGTTTTGATTTAGTTCGTTTCAGATACGACATGACATGAAGAGTTGACAGTCGAACAGAGCTGAGCAAAGCAGAAAGGTAAGTGTGTTTCATTTTAGTATGGACACTTGTATTTTGTTTTTATATGGTATGTTTTGTGCATGCTATGTTTCAGGTGTACTTGTAGTCAGCGACGAAGACGATTCAAGAAGAGGAACATTGCTGAGAAAGTGAATGGGACTTGCAAACAGGGTAAGTGTTACAATTGTTTGTTTGATTTTTACCATGCATACTTTGCTTTGCTCTGTTTCAGATTTCACATGCAGAAATGGTCTCATAGCAGTGCCAACAGTGAATAAGGATTTCATCTGCTGTGAAACAACTCAACAGAAAGTAGGTAAGCATTGAATGAATGCACTTGAGTTGTACAATTTGATGTGATGCTTTTCTCTGTTTCAGATTCAAGTTCCTGGTGTAGACAGAGAAATGTGTTTGAAGAAGGAATTCTACTACTGTGATTCAACTCTACAGAAGCAAGGTAAGTAGAAACACAATTTTGGTTTAATTTAACTCATGTGTTTTGCACTGCATGCTATTTTTCAGGTCTCTCATGCAGTGATGGAAAAGAAGAAGATTTCAAGAAAGAATCACTGCTGCAACTCAGGCCTATAACAAGGTAAGTGTTTACTATATTGTATACAAAATGTTTCTCTGTTTTACTCTGTTTGAAGGTTTCAATTGCAGAGATGTTGCAGAGATGTTTTGACAGCTTGTGACAGAAAAGAAATTCAGCAGCTGTGTATCGACTGTAGCCACGAGGTAAGTCGAAACAAATATACTGGTTTGTATGTTATGTTGTTATGTCCTTCTATGTTTCAGACTTACATTGCTGTGACTGTTCCACAGTGGGTCAAAAAAGAGACGAATACAGGTTTCAAGAAGAAAATTGGCTGTTGAAAACCTGCACAAAATATGAGGTAAGTAAACTATTCTTTTGGTTTGTTTTGTGCTTTGTTATGCTTAACTATTTTTCAGATTGGAGTGGTGGGTCGTTACAGAGCAGACTTTTGGACAACTGAGAAGTTAAACAACAGAAAATGATTCAAGATCAGCTAGGTAAGTCTGGATTATTATGCATTGCTAAATGTTTTTTTTATTCCAGTATGGCTGTGGTAAGTACACAAACTTTCTATAATTTAATATTGAACTGTTTTTATGACCTGTATTCTGCATTGTAAAATGTCTGTTTTTCATTTCAGTATCCTGTGGTAAGTACAATTGCCTTCTTTAATTTTCATATTGAACTGTTTTGATGACTTGTATACTACTATGCAATGCTTAATGTTTTTTTCATTTCAGTAGCCTGTTGGTAAGTACACTAACTTTCTATAATTTCATAGTGAATTGTTTTGATGACCTGTATTCTGCATTGTAAAATGTGTTTCTTTTTCATTTCAGTATGGCTGTGGTAAGTACAATTGCCTTTCATATTGAACTGTTTTGATGACCTGTATTTTGCATTGTAAAATGTGTTTCTTTTTCATTTCAGTATGGCTGTGGTAAGTACACAAACTTTCTTTAATTTTCATATTGAACTGTTTTGATGACTTGTATTCTGCTATACAAAATGTGCTTTTTTCAATTTCAGGTCAGCAATGGTAAGTATAGTGTGTTTTTTTATGTATAATTTTGTATACATATTGTTTTTTTCATCATAGCATGTTTTTTATATTTATGCTTTGTGTAAGTAAAATGTTCATAAATCATTCTTATCTTTAAACTAAAAATGTATTTTGATATGCAAAATGTCTGTATGATTTCAGTTGCCAGAGGTGAGTACCATAACAGTTGAAAAGTTAGTTTTGTTTAGTTCAAGTTTTGGTTCACAGTTTTGTTTGTTATTTGGCAAAATTTACATGTATGCATTGAGTCTTGATTTCAGCTCGATTGTGGACTGAAGAAGATTGCCAGCAGAGGGATTGGATACAAAATACAAAGTAAGTACTGAGTTTCTTACTAAAAGTTTTGAGTTGTATTCATTGTGTGTTAATATGCTATGATTGCTATGAACATGACTTTTGTATTTCAGCGAAGACAACATAGGTAAGTAAAATTGTTATCTGTTTCAAGTTTACTGTTAAAGTTCAATATTGTGTTTATAAATTGTAAGTTGTACAAACACATTCAAAAGTTTCTGATCATGCTTTCAATTTCATTTCAGCCCTACTACAAGACGAGTGTTTTCTACTACTAGACGTGTCAGGTTTACTTCCAGGCGAGCAGTGACAACAAGGCGCCTTTGTGGAAACATCAAAACAAACAAGTGAGTATTAGTTGAACAATTGTTTGAGATTGTTTTAATGTTATGTTATACTTAAATGCAAAATTGTGCACATAAATTGTAAGTTGTACAAACACAGTGCAAGTTTCTGATCATGCTTTTCATTTCATTTCAGCTCTACTGCAAGACGAGCAGTAACAGCAAGGCGCCTGAACATGCAACACAATAAAAAAAAGTAAGTATCAGTCAAACAGTTGGTAGAGTTGTGTGTTTTTTTTAGCAGTTTGTGTTTACTATTTTATTTGATCCATGGTATATTACACATGCATGTTTTTATCATTTCAGGCTGTTTACTTTCATCGTTTACTGTTTAACACAATTTGCTTTTCTATTTTCAGTGCCAATTTGCAAACCTTGATGTGGACACCGAGTAGTCAATACATACGTGTGGCGTATAGCTGCGACAAAACCGTGGGTCCATCGCACCGATAACTTGAACATTGGCCCGTGTATGGACATCAGTGCAACTTTGTGAATCCATGTATCTTTGTGAATCCATGTAACATTGCGAATGTGTGTCGATCGAAAAATGTGTACATTCTGAACTGAAACGAACTCGGTGTTGCAAGTGGCAAGTGTTGACAGTGTGTATGTTTATGTTTATGTTTTTACATGAAAACTAAAGGAGATTGTTCTCCTACCTTTTTTTTCCTTGTTTTATTGCGCTGGCCAGCAATATTGATGTATTGATGTATGTGTTTGTGTTTAAACTATGCAATACCAAAATCAAACAAAAAATAAACATTAACAGTCATTAACTGTGTTTGGGCGGCCGAGGGGTTTAAGACTCCACAAGTGTGAAGCGCACTGATAGCACTTGGGGGTGAACACCTCGGTATTTCGGTGCTAAAATGTTTTCACGGTGCTTATCTTGACGCACTGTTAAGACTACCAACCAGTTAATGATTGCTTCATCTTTAAACAAAAAGTAAGTCTCTACTTTGGCACAAGAGACTCCAAGTACCAAATACCAACAATTAAAAAGCAGACGTTTTTCAAAACTATGATCGCTGAGATTGATAGTCAGATGGAGTCCTGCCCAGTTAGCTGTGTAGCGGTCTAGGGCGGGGTTGCAAGTCAATACGAAATGAGGCGCTATAAAGCAACTCGTCCCCGTTATGACCGTCAATACTTTCGACACTATCTGGGAATCCTTTCAACACCACATTGTTGCGCTGTTGGAAGGGTGGTAGGCACGCATGGTGACATGCCTGTGCTTTGCTATGCGACACCATGGTATTTTCGTACGGTGACACGAAATATCTTAATCTGGCTCTCTCAGAAACGCAGGCACGCGTTGACCGAACCTGACCGAGCAATAACATTTCTATTAAGTGCTTCAATGCACAAAGTCTGCTAGGCTGGGTGGGAAGGCGACTTCTCTTGTCTGAGCACAAGAGGAACGGTCACAAGTCCGTGAAAACGCCGAGTGACACCACTAGCTTTCAATCGTACAAAGCAAAAAACTTTCAAACTTTTATTTGAGGGAACATGATAAATAAAAGTATATGAATGACTCTCAACGTTATTAGATATTTGCCATATGGACACAAACTATGCTACTCAATGTTGCGTTGAACATTAATTGCGCCTAACGAACTACTCGTGTTGAGACTTACATAAGGCGACTCGTAAACTCAAAGCAGTTACTCGCTTTTAACTGCATACACATTTTGCACGACGATAGGTATAGCTTGTCTTTCAATGAGAAACATCAAAATAAACATTTATCAGTATTTAGGCTTCATATTTCGCATGTAGAAAATACGAACAAAAACACAATACACATAACGTTAAGTGATTATTTCTATTTGAGTTGATAGAAAGTTGATGAGTTGATGATGAAAAAATGATATATACATCGATTTGAGCGACTTTCATGACATTCTCAGAATTGCTAGCACAATTGATAAAAACTATAAACGCAGTTTTATGACTAACTTTGAAATAGTGCAAAGCAATTCCAATTAAAAACCTTTCGCTCCACTACAGTCTACAACCGTATTTGAATCTCAACAACTCGAATGTTCTCATTTTGAAACGCCAGTAAGTTACACAACTGCTTGAATATTTTGAAAAGCAGTATCGCTTCAACGCTATGATTTGGTTGTGAGATGTAATATATAGTATAGTAGCATCAATGTTACAGACCTGTAAGCACATTCATACACCTGCTTGAATATTTTGGAAAGCAGTGTCGCTTCAACGCTGCTAAAACGTTTTAGCTTGTCGCTAGCTAGCTTGTATGTTTGTTTTGATTGTGAAATGTAGTCGAGATTGGTGTGTAGCAATGTATAGTAAAGGTGTTGATGTTTCAAATCAGTAGGCACAAACACATGCTCTCAACGGGCACATGCGAATTCGTATCACGACAAAAACGGGTTAAACATACGCTATAATATATCTCTATGTTAGCACCACAGATGAGGTTGTCGCTAGCTTGCGTTGTTGATTTGGTCGTGAGATGTAGTCATGATTGGTATGTATTGTATAGTAGAAGACAATTCTCAGCAGCAGGTGGTCTGCAAACACTACAATGCAATTTTGCAGTTTGATACGAACGTGTTTTGTTCACGTGTAGTTGGTATGAAAATCTGTCGTGTCTGATCAATGAAATATATTTGATAAAATAACACAGTTGAAAGGCAGTAACATATCTAAGGTTGTGCTATGTTACAGCTCCACAAATAGTTATTCGTCTTGCAAGATACTGGAACAGATGTCCACATGTTATTGTATATTATCTGATTTAGGATATTTTGAGAAATTATGCAACAGAACATTTCTGCAAGATGTGAAAAAAATATCTATTTAAATGGGATTTCTGAGGTTTAGCCATCGCCGAAAGGCCAATGTTTCTTCGTTAATGCATGGCAAAATTAAAGGCTATATTGTTTGCTAGTATGCTAGTCCGTATTGCATATTGCAAGGTGGTAAAGCGGCTCTTTTCATTTTGCTGTGAAAAGAACGGTCACAAGCCCGTATAAAACGTTGAGTGACACCTCTTGATCATGTAGCTTGTATGAAACGTGTTTATACAACCACAGTAGTTCAAAGCAGAACGCTTTTCCTTCTTCGAGGGAGAAGAAATCTGGGTGCAAGTCCCGGCTTTGGTTATAACACAAATACTCGCTGCTCAGTTGCAATATTCATACTCTTACACAGTCAATATAATCTCGGGACCAAATGCCACTAGGCTCGATTTTGAGTTGCTACACTCATGATAAAAATGAACCAACACATTGACATTGAGTACGTGATTAAAATGTACCAGCAATTTTTCGCTAATCGGTATGTAGTAAAACTATTTGACAAATCTACGTTATAACTAGCACAGTTAAAATTTACCGTTTGAACATTCGCTGATAATAGGCATGCAATAACAATCCAACGCTGAAATGACTCACACTCCTACGCAATTAATTTGTCCGCGGGACCAAATGACCATAGGTTCGATTTCGAGTTGCTGCACTCACAATTAAAATGAACCAACAAATTGTCATCGAGTACATGATTGAAATGTACCAGCAATTATTCGCTGATAAAAGGCACGCAATAGCTATTAAATTCTGAAATGATTCTGAAATGATTCACACACCTACACAGGCAATTTTATCGCGGGACCAAATGCCACTAGGTTCGATTTTGAGTTGCTATGACGGACATCATGTTCAAACCACCATCTTATTGTATTGCTCTCGCGTTTGAAACTTAACATAAAAAAATAGTTATAAATTAGTTAGTCGAAAATATCGGTACATTCAACACGAACCGGAGCCGATTTAAACGTCAAAATTCATCCTCGTCTTTATATTGATGATGTCATTACTTTTATAGTGCATTATCGTTATGTTTATGCTTCATTTTTATGTATGTTGTATATCAATTTTGACAGCATTAAAATACAAGTAAGGTCACCAAAACATTATCACTTAAGTACTATAAGATTTTTTATCATAATAATTTACTGCAGTAATATTTTCCATTACATGGAATTTAATTTCACCATTTAGTAACACATGGTAATTTAAAAGCTTAAATGCTCGAGGCTGTGCATGGGCCATGTTTCACCAAGGCCAACGATAATTATTAACAATTCATGTGACACAAATGCATTAATGACACAAAGCATATTAGAAGGTCATTATATGAAGTCCAAAATGTTCAAAACATTACTGCTATGTCCGGCAAAACCAGATAATCCCGATTTTAGATTTCGTGAGTCGCCATCCCTTTGCCGACGTCAAACCTATTATGCATCCCCTTGCGTTGTCTTATTTATAAGACGCGCAAAGAATTAAGAGATACTTATTATATGGGCTAAATTCTTTGGAACTAATATTACCAATATAAAAAGTAGCTTAATATTTGAGAGCGTCAACAAGTTGGACTACCCCTTGCGATACTTGCAACATCACAATCACCGGTGTCATGTGTATACATCTAATGCGTTATTTGCACCGAATTAATAGGTGTTTTTTTTTGTTTTACAGATTTATACGCAATTATCATGGCTACATATTTTAGCCTACACTGTCTTCTTATCATTATGTCTGTTCGCAGTTTTTAATTGTCATTAACAGAGTTTGTAGCAAAACATTATTGCAATTACTGTGTAAAAGAAACCCATTAACCTTTTTACTAAGTAAATAACTTTTGTCACCGCAAATTTGTAAATAAACACTTAAGTATTGCGGTAAATGTATTAAGTGTCTTTCCGTTTGGAATGTTCCTTTGCATGTACAATAACTTGTTATAACATTGTATGCAATGCTCCTACGTAAGAATGATCTCACTGCGACAGACGCAGACCGCAGGATTTTGAGTTGACACACCACACGCAAGGAATCTGTTAAAACTTTGTGAAGTACGCAACGAGAAGTCGACAATATGCTCCCCTGGTTTGTGTTCTCGGTCGCGCAAAACACAATGAAACTCCATCTGCATGAGCATCTTCGAAGCGCTCAATGGACAGTTCTGCATGTTCCTATATTAAGAATTTTACTGCCGCATGTATACATACATGTATACATTTTACATAAGAATTCGTCTTTTCCCTACACGTGTGTGTGAAAACTTGAATGTATGTTTAGATTTAAACTGGAAATAAAATATGGATAATGAACAGCAACTTCCATAGGGTGTGTACTCGAGTATCCAGTAGCAAACCGACGCTAAACGTTTTGTAGAAATAACAACCATATATCTTAAAAATATGTGTGTTAATAAAGTATAAAATGCAACTACAATATATTTATATAAAAATATATTTTGACATTTGCGTAAAACGTGAAATTACTCTCTATTGCACCAAAAAATAAAAATATTAAATTATATAATGGACATGATATATGTGTACATGTATAAATATATGCTGTTAAAAATCTGAAAGAGCTTGCTCAATAAGTCATTCAATGTGCTTCATTGTCAACCTCTGAATCGCCGTGGTAGCTCGCTGCCTTGTTTCGCCCTCAGAATTTCTATGAATGTTAGTTCGTCTGTTATCATGAAAGCACAATCGTCATACGTGATGTTAAATTGTTCATTCCATCGAGTCTCCAGCATGTGCAAGGGCTCATTCACATTTTCTTTAATACTACCTGAGTTGCAAAATGCCGATACTTCTTTCAAAATCTTTTTAAAATTGAGCACTTCCAAATGAATATCGTTTGATTCAGCTTCAAATTGTCGCCAAAAGCGCTCGAAGAAGAATCTATAGACAACGTAGTCGAGTTTATTGCGGTTCCTAAACATGTTAACGTCCAGCAGAGAGAGGTCATTAATGGAATATCCATTCTGTGTACGTACGTTATTAGCGATAAAAATGATGTCACGTACCTTCCAACTCAAATAACGTTTCATCAAAATAAGCGATTCTTCAAAGTGTTCAACAATCAAAACAACAGTAAAAATACTGTTCAATTCACCTAATTTGTTCTTGACTATATCAACGTCTTCAGATTTAGGGAACCCAAAGTCTCTCGCCATTGCGTTCTTTGTGTATGAAAAGAACTCCCTGTCATATCTGGGATTTCGAATAAGGTTTTGCACTTTATTGCCCGGAACGGCGCCAATATATCGAATTAACTGCGATTTCTGAGAGTAAAAGTTAACACTTGAAATGAATAGATCTAAAGGGTCTCTAACGATGGCAATGTAACGAGTGTCTGATGGAAGCAGACGAGAAAATGTTGAGATATTGAACACCGCGTGGTTACATAGAATGTCATATCCATTCCTAAACCTTGGACGTATCACTGGCAAATGCCTCGATGCTTCTCTGGAAAAGTAGTTTGGATGGTATGTGAATACGAAGCTCAGATTGCGAGCCATTCCAAACCGGAAGAACATATTCTGCATCGTCGTGCTCGCAGCTTTGTGAACTTTTAAAAATCCGATATGGCGGACTTCATTATTTGCATGTTTGGAAAGCTGTTCCGGAAGTTTGTAAGATCCGTATGTGCATGCACCCGAAGAATAACATAAATTTTCCGAGAGAAAGAACTGGTAAATAATTGTCGAGGTTCTATTTCCGCCAGAGAAACCTTCCGGATTGAGCGCCCTTTTTCGTTCGATTTGAACTGCCCTCGGGGTGTTCGTCTGGGTTCGGGAGAGAAGCAACACTAAAGCCACTCCACAGATCAGTAAACTGGAATGATATAAACGAGTGACGAGTTAGAAACAATATGGCTATGGTGACCGCTATACCATCACATACATTCTATGTACGTCAATTAGGAAAAATTATACAGGCTCACATTGTTTTTGACTTCATGCGACATATTTTTAAACTTTGCGTAGTTCTGAGTCAAGACAGACATTCACATAGATTTGTATTCCATATAAGGTATCTAATGAGACAATTATAATGTTTAAAAGTGTTTATGACGAAATAATAGTGTGACATCGTTTACAACTCCACTTAACCCTAGTGGTAAAAATATTGTAAAAATTTACATTTAAAGATCTTACAATATTGAGTCATAATGTGTTTTCAATGATATGACACGGTGACCATGTTTAAAGACACAATTGACACAGACTTCTCCTAGATATTGTCAATATTAAACGATCTAACAAGCAAACATGCTGCCCTTAGGTTGGTAACGAGCTAAAAGTTGACCATGAACGACGCCGGAGAGAGAGACATAGACTTACGGCTCACAAGATGAACTAAGCCCACAAAGACAGTCATGTTTTTCAACGGACCAAATTATTTTTTAAACTCGGCTTTGATATCATTACAACTAATGTTCTGAACCAGATTCATAGAGATAGGGCAATCATTGTGAAATCTTAAGTGTCTATGATGTAATACTTTATCTAAATATTGAAAACACCCACGTCCCATGTCGCCATTTTTAATAATAATATATATTTTATAGGACCGGAACGATAGTCGAACTCGGAAAAGATATTATTAGAGCAAATATTACTAGCGATCGACGGAAAAAAGTCGATCATAAAAGCTCACCATCGGCACGTTGCGATAAGGCGAGCTAAAAAAAAATAGCATTATAACCAACAAGAAAAATAACACTCAAAAGAAAAATGTTAAAGTATGTGTTCGTTTATGATAATGATCAATACGAGACGTTAAAAGTATAAAACGTTTGTAACACTTTTCCGTGAGAGTTTAACAAAAATAAACAGGGTTTTACCATGCAGAATCAAAAGCCTGCACGATGAAGTGATTGCGAGCTGGCCTGCATGATGAAGTGATAGCGACTTAGCCTGCTTGATGAAAGTGATAGCGAGCTGGCCTGCATGATTAAGTGATAGCGAGCTGGCCTGCATGATGAAGTGATAGCGAGCTAGCCTGCATGGTGAAGTAAAGCGAGCTAGCCTGCTTGATTAAATGATAGCGAGCTAGCCTGCATGGTGAAGCAAAAGCGAGCTAGCCTGCTTGGTGAAGTGATAGCCAGCTTGCCTGCATGATGAAGTGATAGCGAGCTAGCCTGCATGATTAATTGATAACGAGCTTGCCTGCATGATAAAGTGATAGCAAGCAAGTCCGCATGGTAAAGTAAAAGCGAGCTAGCCTGCGTGATGAAGTGATAGCGAGCTAGCCTGCATGATGAAGTGATAGCGAGCAAGTCTGCATAGTGAAGTAAAAGCGAGCTAGCCTGCCTGATGAAGTGATAGCGAGCAATTTTGCATTGTGAAGTACAAGCGAGCTAGCCTGCGTGATAAAGTGATAGCGAGCTACTGCATGGTGAAGCAAAAGCGAGCTAGCCTGCGTGATGAAGTGATAGCGAGCTACCTTTCATGATGTAATGATAGCGAGCTAGTCTGTATGATGAAATGATAGTAGCTAACCTGCATGATGATATAATAGCGAGCTAGCCTGCATGGTGAAATGATAGCGAGCTAGCCTGCATGATGAAATAATAGCGAGCTAGCCTGCATGATGAAATGATAGCGAGCTAGCCTGCGTGATGAATTGATAGCGACCTAGCCTGCGTGATGCATCGATAGCGATCTAGCCTGCGTGATGAATTGATAGCGACCTAGCCTGCATGATTAAGTGATAGCGACCTAGCCTGCATGATGAGATGATAGCGACCTAGCCTGCATGATGAAATGAAAGCGAACTAGTCTGCATGATTAAGTGATAGCGACCTAGCCTGCATGATTAATTGATAGCGACCTAGCCTGCGTGATGAATGGATAGCGACCTAGCCTGCATGATTAAGTGATATCGACCTAGCCTGCATGATGAGATGATAGCGACCTAGCCTGCATGATGAAATGAAAGCGAACTAGTCTGCATGATTAAGTGATAGCGACCTAGCCTGCATGATTAATTGATAGCGACCTAGCCTGCGTGATGAATTGATAGCGACCCAGCCTGCATGATTAAGTGATAGCGACCTAGTCTGCATGATGAGATGATAGCGACCTAGCATGCATGATGAAATGAAAGCGAACTAGTCTGCATGATTAAGTGATAGCGACCTAGCCTGCATGATTAATTGATAGCGACCTTGCCTGCATGATGAATTGTCAGCGACCTAGCCTGTATGATGAATTGATAGTGAGCTAGCCTGCATGATGAAGTGATAGCAACCTAGCCTGCATGATGAAGTGATTGCAACCTAGCCTGCGTGATGAAGTGATAGCAACCTAGCCTGCATGATGAAGTGATAGCAACCTAGCCTGCATGATGGTTTGAAAGCGAGCTAGCATGCATGATACAGTGCATGATGAAGTGATAGCGAGCTAGCCTGCATGATGAAGTGATAGCGAGCTAGCCTGCATGATGAAGTGATAGCGTTCTTGCATACAATATGAAGTGATAGCGACATAGCCTGCATGATATTTTCATTTCTTTTAAACAATTCCAAATATTACAGTTTCGAAAGTCAAATAGTTCAATGGAAATTTTCAAAATACGGACATTTGTGAACAGGTTCCCTTTTTTCACTCTTCAATTAATCTATGCTATGCTATTTGCTCTACTTTCTGCTAGACCAATAGACAAAGAGTCAAACTCATCGTAGATCACACCTTGGCGTATGCAATGAGGTCGTTAAACAGGTAATTGCGTGATTTGGACATATTTTGTGTCCATTAGCAATGGACCTAGAATGCCCCCAATATTGATTATTGGAAATGAAATCGAAAAAAACGTAAATTGTGCAAACCATTGCCGCAGACGTAAATATTTAATAACCCCCAAGAAGGCGAAGTAATTAACGTATTATTTGGCAATAAATCGGTAATCAACGATTGATCGCAGTGCACATGCAATGCCACGTTGCTTCTTACCTGTAATTTCATATTCTCGCAACACAATAAAACGACACGCTGTCTTAACAAGTTAACATACAGTTAGTTAGTTAATTATTTAGTTAGTTCGTTCGCTCTTCGTTCGTTCGTTCGTTTGTCCGTTAGTGAGTTAGTTAAGTAGCTAGTTCGTTAATTAGTTCGTTCGTTGGTAAGTTAGTAGCAAGTTAGTAACAGATAATTTAGAAATAATAATGCAAGCCAAAGCCAATGCCACGAAGGATTCAATGCGTGACTAATGTGTATTTATAATGGTGCAATTATGTTTGTCTTCCAAATAATTGCACCCTTAAAATAGTTCAGATTATAGTGAAGCTGACTAAAACAGCAATCGTATTAAATACCATATAATGACGCAGTGCGTCACACTGTACCGGTGCTTCCTAGAGCAGCAATCGTATTAAATACCATATAATGACGCAGTGCGTCACAGTGTACGGTGCTTCCTAGAGCAGCAATCGTATTAAATACCATATAATGACGCAGTGCGTCACAGTGTACGGTGCTTCCTAGAGCAGCAATCGTATTAAATACCATATAATGACGCAGTGCGTCACAGTGTACGGTGCTTCCAATAGCAGCAATCGTATTAAATACCATATAATGACGCAGTGCGTCACAGTGTACGGTGCTTCCTAGAGCAGCAATCGTATTAAATACCATATAATGACGCAGTGCGTCACAGTGTACCGGTGTTTGAACTTGCATCACAGGGAGGAAAAGTCATCGCTCTCGGTGTCATTGTACTTATTGGATTTTCAAAGGGGGGATAACTGCACTTGTATGCTTATATGTTCTTTATTTCATTTGTAACACCTCATTTGCTATAATGAACGCTAATATAAGGCCTTTATGTATAAATATATACCAAATAAATCGTGCTTTATCAATATTTAGGTTCATAAGTGTTAATGGTTGTGATAAAATGTGGGCAAAGATTGAGGACTGGCAATTTAGAATGTCTGAAAATGCTTAATTAATCTGTATTTTTTTCTCAAACTTTGATTTTGGAAGCAGATTACCATGTAGAACTGAAAAATGCAAAGACAGCACATTAAATCAAAATGTTGCATACTAGATTTAAAACATTCATTGACACATTCCAACCAAAATATGAAGATGGGCAAGATCTTATGCTCGTTAATATGTTTGTAAAGTTTCATCAATGCTCTCTGATTTACGCGCGACTTTGGTTGTGTCGAAAACACCCGAACCAATATATTATAAGTTCACGTGCAAGTTGATATTTCTGAAAGGTATCGCGCAAGGTAACAATGCGACCGAAGGACGGACTGACGGACGGACAATTATATGTGCCCCTCTAAAAGTGAAAGTGGCGGCGTAAACGTGGTTTTGCTTAAGAAGGACTAGCTCATATATCAATTTGCGGTTTATATTGAATAATGTCGTTCAATCGATACAAAATGTATAAACGGTTTTAATAGCCATGAACATTCAAGTTTAATACAAAAAATGAGGCATAAAAAAGCATTCGAACCGGGATCGTCTAGAGGAAAATTCTGTCCCGCCATTTTCACTTTTAGCCGACGTGTTTTAGCCTAAGTTTTTGTTTGACATCGCAAATAACAACCGTTACATAAACTACCGGCGTGTTTTCTTTGTTGCAACTAATGATGTTGAATACATCTAACGCAAATTCGAAAAATCGTTGATGGGTCAGGTCAGTCGTTGGACATAGCAATTAAAACCGCGAATTGATATTGGGGAAAATTATATTCATGACGAGATCGCTTTTCAGTCGAAAAAACGCTTTTCTGTTTTGTTGCTGTTTTTCAAATTAACATGAGTTGCATAGTTTTGTTAAAATATAAGCATACATCGTTTATCGAGCTCAAGCAAATCAGCAAAAACATTAATAAAGAAGAATAACGCATTCCCCTGTAATGAGTTAGAGGTTCTAACAAATCACTATTAAATCACATCAAGCAAACACACTGTATTTGTAAAATATTACTGCACTGAGGAACAGTGCGTTCATTTCATTATTCATGTATACATTACTGCGCCTAAGATGAATATGATATACAGTCAATGTCCATATAGTTTTAAAAGAAATCAGCGCATGTTTAAAACAGCAAATGAATTCCACTAACCTGAAATTTCAGTACATGTACTAACATTAAACTCGCGAAATCTTTAATATTTTGCGAGCTGACTCATGCTTCGTGAAGATGTAGTTATAAAACTAATATAATATTGTATACCTCAAATTAATCCAGTGTTATATGTAACAATGCACAAGTACAAACAAATGTAAACTCCACGACTCTTACCCCAATAACTTCCTTTTCTTCATAGTGTGTCGTTCATAGAAAGTTCGTGTTGTTCGCTAGTTTATGCCGTCTACAGAGTATTGCGTGTATTGATAAATCGCAGCCTCCCTTAGCACGGACTTCAGACAGCGGCATGCTATGATGCTGTGCTGCGTTGTGAGTGGCTGCTTCATAAACTGCTTTATATCACGAGCGTTAATCACTGGATCCACCTCATTTTGGAGATGCATTCATAAACGAGCCTTTTGTATTTCCCAGATGGCGCTCACGACATTATGTTTTTATAACGATTCAAAAATAAAAAGGGTGATTAGGTAGTTTATGTTTTTAATGAAATTGGACCATATGCTGCGATTCGGTGAAGAAAAACTGATCCACAAATGTACAGAGATAAACAGAAACAATCCATTTGAAAACTCTTGTGGACCTTTATAAGTTGTGGCATAGCGGAGTTTAAAAAAAACATCAATAGCTTTTGCCTGCATGATGAGCTAATCTTGACCAAATTAAATCATTTATGACATCAAACGATTGCTTTTACAATAAACAAATCCCGGCATTAAGAAAACCACTTGCTTCTGGTCAATCAAATACATGGAATGGTCATATGAACAGGTTCACAACTTGAATTATGAAATCTGTAAGATGAGTCGCGAACGTTTTATCATACATATCAAAACAAGTAATTTGCAAGTAATGCCTTGATGGATATAAACTTGAGGTAAGCACGTTCAGAAATTAAACGTTATACAACTTTTGGCGTTTATATGAACGGGCGTTTGACATACGTGCTCGTGATCCGCGTCCGTGCGTGCAACCTTATAAGACTCCTGTCGAAAGCTTCTCATGCACAGCTGATTATCTTTACATTTATACTCAACACAATAATCATCGGATGTAGTCATAGTACTCAGGCAAAAACATCGATTAGCTTTCCAAAACTCATCCACGTAACAACTTATACACGAGATATGGCTGTTCCAGACTTTTTAATGAAGGCGTAATATTTGAAAAACCCATATACAACCTTCACAGCCTTAGATGTTTCTATCGTAATGATCTAGTTAGTTCCCGGAAAAATCTAAAATGGTTTGGAAAACTCTAAAAGGAAACCGTAAACATCAATCAAATAGTATAGATCAAACTCAATGGCAAGATTATTTTAAAAATTTATTCATAAATAAAGAAAACAATTCTCAAAAGCAAAATGACATCAGTCTTGAAAATATCCAATACGATTGTAGTAGTTTAAACGCACCCATTTGTAACCAAGAAATCATTGATAGTACTTAGTATACATCACTTGAAATCAAATCGTTCAGGGGGCCCTGACGGAATTTGTGTTGAAATGTATAAATTTACTATTAATGATATATTGCCCTTTTTAAATCCACTTTTTAATGAAATTTTTTATTCTGGTATTTTTCCTGAAAATTGGAGCGAGAGCATAATTACTCCACTACACAAAAAAGGATCTATTAACTATCCTAATAATTACCGTGGTATCTCACTTATAGATTCTATATGTAAAATCTTTTGCAAATATTAAGTAATAGTTTGACCATATGGTGTGATACTTTTGGTGTTATAGATGAGTCACAAGCAGGGTTTAGAAAACAATATACAACATCAGATAACATTTTTACATTAATGGCGCTCTGTCAAAAATATTTATCTAAAAAAAAAAGGTCGTTTTTATTGTATTTTTGTAGATTTTGCAAAAGCATTCGACAGCATACAACATCAAAAACTGTGGAATGCTTTTGCAAGAAAAAATGTTAATGGTAAATTTTTGGTTATTATTCAATCGATGTATAGCAAGTTAAAATCATGTGTTAAGGTTGATAACAGATTGACGGAATTTTTCCCATGTAATATTGGAACCAGGCAGGGCTGTATGGCCAGTCACATAATGTTTTCTATTTTCATAAATGACTTAGTTACATATCTGCACTCAAAATGTGATCATGGTATATATGTCTCTGAAGATATAAATGAGTTAATTGCTTTAATGTTTGCTGACGATGTTTCCAGTTTCTCTGATACCATCATACGTCTGCAAAGGTAAATTATTTTAATTGAAAAATTCTGTAAATCTGTTGATATGAAAATCAATCTTGATAAAACAAAAATCATCGTATTTAGAAATGGCGGTGTTGTTAAACAAGTTGAAAAATGGACATATTGTGGAGAAAACATTGATATTGTATCATCTTATAAATATCTTGGTGTTTATTTAACGCCAAAACTTCTTTGGTCAAAAACTCAAGAAATGTTAGCATTGCAAAGTATAAAATCAATTGCTTGTTTATTTAGATATCAACGTAAATTTGGTCATTTAAGTTCTGTAGATATTTTTAAAGTTTTTGATGCCATGATTAAACCTATACTTTGTTACGGGTCCGAGATATGGGGCTATTCATATGTAGATAAAATTGAAAAAGTACAAATACAATTTTGTAAACAATATTGTAATTTACCGCAAAACACACCTGATATCTTCGCTTTAGGAGAATGTGGTAGACTTCCTTTATGTATAACATATATGTCAAATTGCATCAAGTTCTGGTTGAAAATCACCCGTATGGAAAATCATAGATACCCGAACCAGTGTTATAAAATGTTAAAAGATATAGATGATGCAGGTAGAAGGATATGGGCTTGTCATATCAGAGAATTACTATTTAGTTATGGATTTGGTTATGTTTGGTTTGCTCAAGGTGTTGGTCATGAGGACAATTTTATACATCTGTTCAAAACACGATTACAAGATTGTTATCTTCAAGTATGGAAATCAAAAATTGACAATTCTCCTAAAGCATTGCATTATATATTTTTTTAAACTGATTTGTACTGTGAACCATATCTGAATATAAATATGTCTTTTGTTCTAAGGAAAACTTTGTCAAGTTTCCGTTGCTCAGCGCATGATCTCATGATTGAGAAAGGTCGACATTTATCAATAGATAGACATTTAAGATTTTTTCCATAATGTGTAAAAAATAATATAAGCGTAGTTGAAGATCATTTCTTTTTTGAATGTAATGAATACAAAACATTTAGGCAAACATTCTTCAAACCTGACTTGTTAAGAAACCGATCTCATCAAATGTTTTATGCTATCTTATGCTTAAAAGATGAACATAATATAATAAGGATTGCTAAGTTTTTGCATAAGTCGCTTGTGAGAAGAAAAGAAATTTTAAACATACATACTTGAATATATTTCATCTTCAAGGCCTGTTCTTTAAAACGCATTGATTGAATCGTTATCTGAGCTACTCTTTGTCAAACATTTCGGTATGTTTTGCTGACATGTATAAACGACTTTGTTGACTTCCGTCTCATTTCCAAATCGAGGTTGAACATTATTTGCGGCCACATGCTATAACTCTGATGGAAAGTGAGAAGTTTACGCATTAATTTAATGGCCATTTAATAGTCTTTCTGCCTGCAAAAGTCCATTTCAGTTTTGATTTGTGTTTATGATTTTGCAACACCTTAAATGAAATGAAGAATTAGGGCAATAACAGATCAAGCGTGATAATATGCGTATTGATAAAATATTGTATTTAAATATATGCAAATCTTGTTGATTCTTTCAATAAATGATCTCACTCGTAATGTTTTATTTATGCTCCATGTTCAATATCGATTAGATATGATTCAAACAATTTACATGGTTTATAACATCCCCATATCTTTTCGATCTATTTAGGATTTTCAACAGATAATTCACACAAGAATTCATGCCTAAAGTGTAGATACAAGATAATATATAGAAAACAATTAATAAAAAAAACAATGAATTTAATTTATAACTGGCAATGTTACTTGGTCATTGTAATTGACACAGTTCATGTTTCAACAGTTCAAATACCGTGTTAGGTGCCCTCCTGAATGGTTTCGATCACGTGATCTGTTATGGCTACAACTGATCCGTTAATGCATGAATTTTGACGCGAAAAAAGGTATCACAAATACATTTTGCCTGCGCTTAAAAATAAGACTATGTGCCAAAACAGTAAGCAAAGGTAATATTTAATCTAACTGGTGTAAAAGAAGTCTCAAAACATCTATTGCTTTTCACCAGAACAACTGTATTACACTACTGATCCGGTAATGGTAACTTGACTGTACCATTTAAACTATATATGCCGCTTTATCACTCATCTAAGCAAAAATGTATAATCCGTATATTTATTGACCAATCTGTCTATAACTTCAACACGTTATTAGTTTCAAGTCACAAATAAGTAATTTATAGGGAATGCAAATCTACCAAAGAAGCTTTTGTTATAAGAAATAAAAATCTAAAGAATACAGTGCAATTAATACCATAACCGCCTCGATATACCTTACGTGTTTTTCCATCGAAATTTTTTATTTGTATTCTATAATGACTGCTTCATGTGATATAATGTTATGTTGTTATACCTATACGTGACAAAAAATACTGGGTAACGGGTTCGTCCGACCGTCTTTCTGTTTGTCAGTCTTCGACGTCTGAACTGAAATCTTCCTTGCCACAGCTTTTATATGTTTATTTAAACAGTAGTGGTAGAGAAAATAATCGAATTCAGCAAAATATTTTCGAAAATTCAACGTGCAATACCCACAAGTAAAGAGTCGGAACCAAAGATAAGGTTCGAGTGAGTTAATGGAACAATTTTGTGTACGCCTCATGGTTAAGTTGGTTAATACACGCCTAACTCGGCGTTGCCTTAGACAAGGGATTACTATCTCTCGTTTTTGTTTCGTCTTTACCTTTGACTCTGGCTTAAAAGAGGCATACTGTTAACACGTTATCCGAGCATTAAAAGAGAATTCACGGGTCATTGGCTTCGCCCTGGAGGGCGGCGACTAGCATGTAATGCATTTTTCTCGCTTATGGGAGGAGAAGTTATTTTACGGATCAATGTATATATATTTTTGTTTAAAGAATATCTTGCATAGTTGTGATTTTTTGTGTACAGTAGTGTTAATAAGTACTGCATTTGTGCCTATTGCATTTATTACAACATTTATTGCCAATAATGCAAAGCAAATTGTTTCAATTTAATAACTGATCCACAACTGATCACAGGGGAAAGATCACAGGGACTGGGCAAATACGCGAAACTTTCTGGTTTTGTATGAAAACAAATGATGTTTTGTATAAAAACAAAACATAAGCAAAATATATTTATTTTGTGGTTTTTCTAATTTGCTTATTTAGTGGAGAATCAATGTAGTACGGTATTGGACGACCTATCGCGCAAGCAAATTTATTGGAAGGCGTAGTGGTACGAAAATGTACAATGTATTAGTTTGTAACGTGGTGGTAACGTTAATTAAAATTTATTACATCACTTAAATATCTTATAAAAAATACACGTGTTTTTATATTAACAAATAAATGCAAACAACACATCTATTATCCATGTATTTTTATGGTTGTCTATCATAGGCCTATCCCTACCACATATAGAGCGCGAAGCACGACACGTATTATTGATTGTAACAATGAGTTGCGATAAAGGAAGCAGCCGCTTATCAAGGAGGAGCTGTGTCCCAGCAACCCGTTTCCCTAGAGTCAAGCACTCCTCGGAGTTTTTTTTTAAGAACCACATATAGAGCGCGAAGCGCGACACGTTTTACTATCCAGGTGGTATGGGCCCTTTAGCATTATCCGACCTTTCCGTCAATAGTTATCTTCCTTAGAATTTGAGAAATTTTGAAATCCTTGTTCGAAGTCCAAAATTTTCATCCGATTGTTCCCAAACTTTCACATTTTTTTCAATGAGGACCCAGCCCAAACTCTATATGGGCAATATCGGACCATAAGTCCAGAATTATGTCTCTTTGAATTAAAATATAAAAGTGAAAAACTGCTTGGTTAGGTGATTATGTAAACATTTTTCATCAGATTCTTTCCAAACTTACAGTGTCTTCATATCAAGAAGCATTTATACCTCATTTAAAATGAGAAACATCGGGACAATAATCCAGAATTTTTTCTATTAAATTTGACAAAACAAACAATTTCCACTTGTTTAAAAGATTTCACAACTTTCGTCTGAATCTTTGCAAACTTGTTAAGTGTTTTTATATCAGTATAACTCGAACCCTATTGAAAATGATGAATATCGGAGCAATAAATCTATTATGATCTTTTACTGAATTTCAAAATATTGTGAAATGCAGCTTCTTTATACAATTTACAGTTTTTCAAACTTTTACAGTGTTTTCATATCAATGAGTACTCAAACCCTATCGTAAATGAGCAACGTAAAAATAAATTTAGAATCATCTCCCCTTGAAGTTGAGAAAAAATATGAAATTACGCTTACAAGATAAAGCAGATTTTTTAAAACCTTCACAGTTCTGTTCCATTTATGAAAACTGCACACGGATACTAGTAAAAAAGGAAACCAATGTAAATACAATGAACTATGAACTATTTGGGGGTTACAACACAAAATCATAGATAATGGCTATTTGGGGGTTATAACACAAAATCATAAATAATGGTTATTTGGGTGTTATAACACAAAATCATAGATAATGGTTATACCAGTATCTTTTTCTATCTTGTTTAAAATAATCGGCCAATATATTAATATTTACAGTAGAAAAACAATCGTTCCATGTAAGTTCATTGAGTGCCTTTTACACTGAAGTTCCCGACGCCCTTTAATGCTTTGCATCAATACTTATCTTGTAATAAATTGTAATAAACGAACCATATCCCAAAACGCTTGAATGTCAGTTGTGGCGTAGCTGCTATTAGGCACAGCCGGCCCGGGACCTCATTTTTTTAAACATGAAAAAAAATTCTTCAACCTCGAAAAACGCATAAAATGTGTACCCTGTATGGGGTGAGGTGTTAGAAATCTGCATTTCATATTGACATAATCCTCATACAATGGATTCTGGTCGTGTTCAAAGGACATATCTTCCAATTATCAACTCTACTTCTTTCTATGTGCATAGATTCTAGCTCACTTCTTTTTACGTGACTTGCTGTTTCAAGTTTACAGAGATCTATATGTAGATATACGTTTCTCTCGTTAAACACTACAGTAAGTTGCAATCGATTATCGTTGAATTTTTAAAAAACATTCCGAATGATGTTTATGACCGCGGAATATTAAAATGGAGCACTTGCCCCCCGTATCCCGACCGAGTCGGTTCGGACCCTTGATGCCAAACAAAAACGTGCCGTTATAGACATGCTGACAGTATTATTGGACAGATTTCCCATGCTTTGACTTGTGAATAAGTGGAGTGTTACACTTTTTAATGTTACTCTGATCCACATTGTTTTAAAAATTAGTTCTCTGGTTTAAAGATAATACAGTAAAATTTAGTTCTCTGAAATTGAGATAAAACAGTAAAATATCAAAGAAAAACAGGCCAAAGCCTTATATTTTCTTATCTAATTATTTTTCTATATATGCTTTGAATCTCACCACAGGCGTTATAGGATTTAAAAATCGTCAGGGGGAGGACCCCCCGATCCTCCGTTTTTATGTATCATATCCGGGCCTACAGCATATAGGCATTAGAATGTTAGTGATAAATGACGTCTTTCGGATGAATGATCCCGCGCAAGTGATGCAAATTTCATACAGGACGCGACTATACCAGCTTTGCAGTTGGCTGTTTACTCTAACGTTGTTTTAGGCTTTAGTCAATGACAATTATTGTATGGGACCTTTGGAAATTGAGCGGATTCCCGCTGTACGTCGAAAAGTAAATATAACAACCCTAAATTGGCTGAATGGTCACGTGTTCAACATACATTTAGACTACGCGTTACTTTATCCACACGGCATCTCATTTAATTACCCTAAAAACGCTTAGTAATCCTTAGTCCGGAACAACATGCACGTGACGAATTTTAAAGAACAAAAACGTATTATTCCAAAGTCCGGGAAAACTCTTGTTAGGGACTTGTATAAGCACAAAATTGTCTGCCGTATGGACTCACAGCGTTGCTAGAAAAGTACAAAATGTACATGATATCTCACCTGACAGGGGCGACTTTAAATGCGCGCGACTATATCAGCGTGATAACTCTCTCTGTTCTTTACAAGCACGAATTATTGGATAGTTCATAGTCCGAGAAAACTCTTGTTTTGGGACTTTGGGAAACAAAAACAGTACGTTAAAACTAATAATAACGTTAATTATGATGAATAGTTGCACATGACAAATGAAGACGTGCTAGTTGTTTGTTTCCTTTACACGCACATTTTAGTGTTTATTCTGCGAAAAAAAAACTTGTTTAGAACTTGAATCAACTGAAAAATGGGCTCGGAAAGTTAAAAAGATAATCATACTTAAAAAAACATAAATAAATCGCATGGCTGGTGATATAAATTGAATGAATGGTCAATGCATATTACGTATTGACGAAGTAACTAGTGTCTAAATCTGTCAATGAATATCAGCTAACTATTGTAATTCGGCTGTGCTTTAACACGTCTTCCGATTTAAAGGGACATGCTTCTAAACTGTAAAGCGGGTAAATCGGCTGAATAAGGGTACATCGGCTAATTTTTACACATATTTTGTCTCTCAGCAATTCCTTTCTTTTGCAAAAAATCGTTTTGAAATAAGATTCAGGGCCACTCTCCGAAATCACGCGTTAATTATCAGCGGGTGTCTCGACACTGCTTTGAACAGCTGAACTGGCTGTGCTTGTTTCGCATGTGACCACAGCAGATAGCTATAACAATAAATATCTGCGACAAAATAGTCAGCGTGCGTAAAATGTTAATGAATATATAGGACATTTAAATCCTCAAACGCTGCTGAGATAACACAAATACCAAATACAACTGTTGTGGGATACGTTGCTTAGTATTAGTACGTTACACATCAACGCGATAATTATATAACATAACATTTATGATTAATTTCATCAGAATAATTAATGCCTATTTGAACGGTTCAAAACAATGTCGATACAAGTGTTGATAATGAACACATGCTTTTGGAGACTTGCTGTCTGTGAACAGCAATTATCTGTATTAATAATAACATAATAGCACTGAGCTGGTCATGTCTGAAAAAAATAGTTATAAATAATGAATGAATAAAAGGTTGGCATTTTGCCCCCGTAATTGTTTATAGTGAATTTGACCTGAGAGTGACACATACTAGTATATGATTAACCTAGTAACGTTCATTGTTTTACAAGAAAACAGTGACTTTCAAGCAAACACATACACATATAAACATGCATTCACATAAAGTGTTCGAACAATAATGTAATGGTTGTATAGGTCTTGGTATACAAAAAGAAGACGTATAAATCATTCTGCTCTTTGATATTTTTATAACGTTTACACTTACATCACACCTTATCTTCTTATTGTGTGCCGAAGGGGAAGTGGCTATTCAGTTGTGCATACTGATACGAGATGATGGACATTCTAACATCGGCCTCGTCTTAATAAAGAGGTAAATCAACACTGGTGAAACAGTCTTTTAATGTTTATTGATACGTCATTTGGCAAATAACTTCATTCAATGCAAAATACAACTTCAGCGGTCAAGATAGTATGTTTTGATTCTTTAATCGGGTAAACTGGAATTTCCTGAAACGTTTTATACAGTAAAGTGCGATTTTTGTGATTCCGTCGTAAAAATTATATAAGGCAAATAAAAATCATACGAGATCTTTGTCACTTCTTTACCGCAAATCTGAGGGCCGTTTCATAAACGATCACACGACAATTTTAACTTACGAGAGAATTTTGTAATCTTAATAAGTAGACAAACTAGCTCGCCATACTCGTCAAATAAATACGGCGCTTGAGATGCCAATGTAATTAATTAAGTACTGAAATGTTTAATCATATGATATGGACTTTAGCAATTATGTATCTTCTAAAAATGTATCGTATCGTAAATGTGTAATACGATGTTTATTGAAACGGTCCCCAGGAGTTCAACTTTCAAATGATATGCAGTGTATATCATTTAATCTAATTCGACAGTTTACAGTTAAATTGGCAATGAATAAAGTCAAATTATGGTTAATTTGATCAATGAATACCTTTCTTAAAGCTAATTCTCATTCAGAAGAATATTGATACTGGTATGGAGAAACCCCCTCAAGAAAATGGCATAGAGTTCATTTAAATAAAGGGTCCACCATGTTCATGTTATGAAGTGTTGTTTACATTACATAAAGTTAGATATTAGTTAAAGTTATTGGAAATAAATAACAAAGTATTTACATCTTTTTTCTCTGTTTTGTAATACCTGTGTATAAAACATTATAATGTTTTGTTCAATATTCATAAACGTTTATCATGTTGAGTACGTCATTATCATTGAAATGTTAAATGTTCAAAGATACAGCATCCATGTTTGATTTTACTAGAGTACTTGGTATTCACACATACAAAGTATAACAAAATGTTTTAACATATGAATTTCATTTTTTTCCTGTAGTTTTTGTTGTTCTCTATGTTGCTTTTATGTAATAAACAAAGATTAATTACCCTCTCGTTTTTTATGTCAATATTAGAAAAGAAAGTACTGATTAATGCATTTCCTGCAATCATGTGAACATTATTTGAATAGTCAAAGCAGAAAATTCCATCTCGCAGAATTTCAAGGTAAGTGCAGATATGCTGTTTGTATCTATTTCATAAACTTAATTGAAGTTCTTTTTTAAATGTCGCAGTCTTCTGACTTTAGTTAATTCTGTAACTAAAGCAACCACGTTTTTTGTCTGAAGAGAAACATGAAATAATGAGAGTTTCGTCAATATTACTTACGGTTTTAAAGAGTTATCACGGTATCCAGATTTTCGGAAGGTCCAAAGGACAGACTAACTGAAATAACATTCATTTGGCCCTCTATTGACAGTCCAAGTTCCATCAATCTGTGTTACGTATTTTTTAGTTCAAGCAGAATCGATATTATAATTTTCGATTATTTCTGTTTTGGCTGAAGAAACAATGAAATAACGTGTATATTCCCAAAGTGACCATCTATCCACTTGAAAAATGTTAGCTATCAAAGGATCCAGATTTGGAAGGCAAATGTACAGACTATAGACGGACGGAAGGCAAATGTACAGACTATAGACGGACGGAAGGCAAATGTACAGACTACAGGCGTATAGGCAGACGGAAGGCAAATGTACAGACTACAGACAGACGGAAGGCACATGTACAGATTTTAGACGGAAGTCAAATGTACAGGCTACAAACGGACGGAAGGCACATGTACAGACTATAGGCGGACGGAAGGCACATTTACAGACTATAGATGGACGGAAGGCACATGTACAGACTATAGATGGACGGAAGGTACATGTACAGACTATAGATGGACGGAAGGCACATGTACAGACTACAGACAGACGGAAGGCACATGTACAGACTATAGATGGACGGAAGGCACATGTACAGACTATAGATGGACGGAAGGCAAATGTACAGACTACAGACAGACGGAAGGCACATGTACAGACGGAAGGCACATGTATAGATTTTAGGCGGACGGAAGGCTCATGTACAGACTATAGGCGGACGGAAGTCAAATGTACAGACTACAAACGGACGAAAGGCACATGTACAGGCTATAGATGGACGGAAGGCACATGTACGGACTATAAGCGGACGGACAGCGGGTTTACCAAAAGCGCCCTTTGGTTACAACGTCACTAATAACAGTGGTTACAACGTCACTAATAATAGCTGTAGATAAAAAGACAAACAAGTTATGCAAATTAATCGTGACCTCGTTTTTAATTTTACTATTTGAAATGATGAATGCTTATCCATTTTCAACTCTTACGTTCACAACCATGTTCACAATTAACGCCGAATATCTTTAAAAATATATTTCTTTATTTTATTATTTTGTATTATTTATACACATCTCATTTACATTCTCAATTTTACAGGGACACCGAATTACGTTAGAATAGTTCATTTTCTCTCAACATTCAAATAAGGATTGAACGTTTTGAAAGTTCATTATGAGCCCTCTATCGGTGAGAATCTCGGTTATAAAGGAACACGTGCATTTCTTTCATATGGGACTTTATTTTACCTTTAATGTTCAAATCGCATATCCACTTTTCACGGCAGTGGTCTCATTTTAAACCATGACCAAACCTACCTCGGTACACGTAAGTAATACCTAATAAACAATGTTTGGTTTACACTTGTCAACCAGTGTTCATGAAAACTTGTACGGGTTTCTCTCTCAAAAATTGTTATATTTGAGACGGGCTAATTGGTAGCAGCTTTATTTTTCAGGGGATGCCACACAGGGCGACTTGCACATACAGAGTAAGAGTAACGCATCTTTTATTATTTCGCGTTCGCCAATAGTCGTATGACTCAACATATATGTAATGATCCCTTCTTTGAACGGTTATGCAAATCAACCTGTAACGTGTACCTCCTGTAACCGGTAACGCCCTCAACCGAGTAAAGAATGATGGTATTGACAGATTAACATGTGCATTTTGTATTGATATCGAAGCCACACAGTATAAAGCATTGTTTGCCGATTTCGATAAATGAGTATGTATTAACGAACCCATATTTTAAATGTTATTACTCAGGAGTATAACCCCGCGTGTTTGAATACAATGAATATTTTTTAATTGAACTTATAACAATGCTTTTATTATTTATATTTTTGCAAAACTGGAAAAAGTCATTGAATCACTAGTTATGCATGGATGTTCGCGCTATTTTTCTATACGTCATGAATATTCGTGCTATGTGTCTATACGACATGGATATTCGTGATATTTGTCTCTGTAACATGAATATTCGTGGTATTTGGGTACACGATATTACTATTCGTGCTATTTGTGTAAACGACATACATAGTTTGGCTATTGGTCTAAATTACATGAATATTCATGCTTTGTGTCTATATGCCACGGATATTCATGATCTGTGACTATAGGACATGTACATTCGTGCTCTGCGTCTATACGGCATGGATACTCGTGTTATACGACAAGAATATTCTTGCAATTTGTCTATAAGACATAGATATTCGTATAATGTGTCTATACGACACGAATATTCGTGTCATGTGTCTATAAGACATGACGTTTTGTATTATGTGTCTACACGACATGAATATTCGTGCTTTTTGATTACCGGTATACGAATATTAATTTATATCACATTAACTTTTTTACCCGCACATTATTGGTTGGTCATTATGCAGCTAAACCTGGTAGATTTGACAGCACGTCTCTTACAACAAGCCCTCTCCTTATCGACTCCGAGTCTGCATAGCCCGTCTCGAGCAGAACACGCTAGCGTGTACAGCAGGTTAACCTTGACCGAGAAAGTCAACTCCTATTTTACATACATCTGGGCTCAATAATCCATGACACATTTGTACCTTTCCAAGACAATATAATGATGCATCAGATGTTTCCCGACTGTGGACGTAAAATAAGGTACTTTAACGCACACGAATTCCTCGTTTCCGAGTGTGCATGATTGGCCAATGCCGTATCTTTGACGGAATTTCACGAATCCTATAGATTGTTTGCCACATCCCCAAGCAGCACGCCGGGTATGCGAATACTTCGTTTACGGATGGCACTTCACTAACAGAGAACAACAAACGCCACGCGCTAGAGGTAAGTTCCTCTGTTTTATTTAAAGTTATATCCTAAAGATTAGTTTTTAAGACAAGACACATGGTCGAGTTGATAAATGGTGTATCCTTTTGTATTGGGAATACACAATTTCACGGAAGAATGGAACAGTTTTGCCCAAAAAATAGAAAATTTGATCGGAAAACAGCATAAACTGGATGAACAGTAAACATTTTAACAAAATAAAACTACTTAGAATTATTGCAAGAAATTTTTTGCTATTCCAGCATGTAGAGTAATCACTGTGCTTCAAATACTGAAATTTTGATAGCATTCAATGAAATATAAACAAAGATAGTACATTTTGTAATAGGTGGCATACATAAAGTTGCAGCCACTTTGTTTACCGATAAAGGGCACTTCAGATTACGGAGACTTTCAACAAAGCGGGCACTCTAATAACTGAGTTTTATCTTCTACCTCAAATGCATTTATTTATATTATGGCTATTCATACGAAACATTTTTAAAATATATTTTTCAAAAATCACATGACTATTAATTTATACTATGTTTATTATAATTGCAATTTTCAAATAAGATAATATTTATTATTAAATAAATGTGTACGGATAATGCGAATCAACACAATCGTGTTTAATTTTACTTATAGCAGGGCTCTAGATAACGGTAGTGAAGGGGTCTTTATGACGCAAATACACATTTGTTCTTCATTAAATCCTATGTCGGTTGTGCTTATTTGAATCGCATCATCAAGGCGATACTTATGCGTAGCAACAAAAAATAAAAAAGAGAATGGTAAAACTCCCTGTATTTTGAGCTCTGCTTATAGGGAGCACTTCCCTTTACGCAACGCTAACGTTTGCTCGAAGTGCGATTCACCTGACCCTAAATCACTGTATTGGTTGAGTTTTAAGAATCACGGTTAAAATTAAATCTTAAAATCAACTGATTCTGGAAAAAAAGGAATGCGTACATAAAATGTTTAAATGTCATATTATGGAGTCAGTACTTAGTATACCCACACAAACGAAGTTTAGGGTGCTATATTGGATAGAACTTCATATGCAGCATGTGTTGTGTTTATATTTAAAAAAAGACGGATATGCATAATTTTTACACCACTATCGTGTGATTAAATCAACCCCGCCCGTTCTTTTATTGCTATTTTCGTTTATTGGCATTGAGCCAAAAAGTTCCAATAGAATTTCGAACCTGCATCGCTGCTGATATTAATCTCTGAGAGGCAGTTTAAGCAGAGTGATTATTCATGACATGCTATCTAATATAAAAGAAAATAGCCTTAGTACCTTCATTTGGACATAAAGATAAATGCTTTAGATCAACCGCTTAGAACGTAATTTAAAATATATGGTCATATAGATTTTACTCATTAGACATATCCAATTTGTTTAACATTTATCTTTCACATTTATACCAAATCATAATCATATTTCAAAGGGATAAGAACATGCTTCGGTTATTCGTTTTTTATTTGCATACTAAGTACATACATTTTTATTTATTGCCTGCTTACTTTAACAGTATTCCACAGCGAATTCTGCATTTTTGATTCAAAAAATACGAGTGTGTTATATCTGGAAAAAAGTGTCTAGATGTCAGGAAACGAAGTGCCATTGTTTTTTAGATGATCGGTAAACGAAGTGCAGATGAAAAATGTGCATGCGACTCTTAAAACATTTGAATTTTCTCAAATACATTAGTAAACTAAAATGTAACATGTTGTCACATTACTGGATATATTGATCTTTTATTTCGAATAGTAAGCACGTTCTTGATTTATTTCCAAGTATGTTTATTTTGTTTAAATATGTACTGATCATTCAATTCATGCTGATTATCGATGAAATTTTATCGTTTTTTTTAAATAATTCACCGTTTTTCCGCGAATTTCTTTCTTCGCAATACGAAGTGCTATACCATTAATCACCCAAACAATGTTCTGTGTCTAAAAACCAAATAAACAGAACATATATACAAAAAGGCTGAAGAACTCACCTCTCGCGCGTGGCGTTTGTTGTTCTCTGTAAGTGAAGTGCCATCCGTAAACGAAGTATTCGCATACCCGGCGTGAAGCAGGGTAGATCGACCCTTGAAACATGTCAGGGATGTTGCTATGTATGTCACTCATGAAAGCTCAGAATGTTAGCAATTATATGTGATACAATACACGATTAACTCATGAAACGAGTTAATCTGCAGAAACGCTGGCATGATGGAGCTAAATTATATACCGATTGCTATATCCTATTGATATACCTCTCCAAAAAGAAAGGACCTATGTATCATAAAAATCGCTCAAAGAAGTAAATTTGTATCCGTGTTTTAAATTGACCGGGAAGAAAAAGTGTGCGATTTTGGTAATAATTATTATCGGGACCTAAAAGTAGTTGCAGCAGAAGAAGAAGAAGAAGTATAAGTAGTAGTAGTAGCGGTAGTAGTAGTAGTAGTAGAAGTAGAATTAGTAGTAGTAGTAGTAGTAGTAGTAGTAGTAGTAGTAGTAGTAGTAGTAGTAGTAGTAGTAGTAGTAGTAGTAGTAGTAGTAGTAGTAGTAGTAGTAGTAGTTAGTAGTAGTAGTAGTAGTAGTAGTAGTAGTAGTAGTAGTAGTAGTAGTAGTAGTAGTAGTAGTAGTAGTAGTAGTAGTAGTAGTAGTAGTAGTAGTAGTAGTAGTAGTAGTAGTAGTAGTAGTAGTAGTACTAGTAGTAGTAGTAGTAGTAGAAGTAGTAGAAGTAGTAGTAGTAGTGGTTAGAAGTAGAAGTAGTAGTAGTAGTAGTAGTAGTAGTAGTAGTAGTAGTAGTAGTAGTAGTAGTAGTAGTAGTAGTAGTAGTAGTAGTAGTAGAAGTAGTAGTAGTAGTAGTAGTAGTAGTAGTAGTAGTAGTAGTAGTAGTAGTAGTAGTATAGTAGTAGTGGTGGGGTGGTGGTGGTGGGTCGTTGGTGGTAGTGTGGTGGTGTTGGTGCTAGTGTTGTTGTTGTTGGTGGTGGTGGTGGTGGTGGTGGTGATGGTGGTGGTGGTGGTTGGTGGTGGTGGTGGTGGTGGCGATGGGCGGGTGGCCTGGTGGCAAGCGGCGGAGGCGGGGCAGGGCGACAGCAGCAAAAGCATAGTAGTTATAGCAGAAGAAGTCGCAGCTGTAGAAGTTTTACTTTCTGAGTCTACTTGACGAAACTGTCGCATTCATCATCCTAATACTTATATGAATTCGTACTCCGGTTTAATATTTATTGATTGATAATTAAAAAAACGCTAATGCCAGTTTTCGCTTACTTTGTCGGCAAGTTTAGTGCACACTGTTTCAAGGGACTGGTATAACCGAAAAGGTAAGATCTCGCGACACTCATCACAATTGCCTGCATGTGCTGACTCAGTCGATGGCAGGTGCGCATGCGCGCAAACCTAGGATCTTACCTTGGCGCAGGGACCGCGCACGTGTGATCCCTGGTATGACGTGAACATACTGTTGCAATTTTGATTCATGAGCTAGATCTTTGGATGTTCCAAACTCTATATGAGATCTTTTCAAGATAAACATGGAACACATGAACGTATTTAATATGTAACAGTAAACTTAACGTTGCAAGTGTCTGCATCGGCGAATATGATATTGAAATGTGTGTTCCTTTTTTGCGGAATTATCACGATTATTGACAAGTGACAATATATAATTCGTACAACATTGGATTATATTACTTTATTGCTGATACTTTTAATCGGGTACGTATGATAAGCAGTATGTAATGAATTGCGCAATCCTAATAATTCGATTTACACAATCAGGGCCTTTGTGACCATTCAAATGTAAATTTTGTCAGACAAAATAATGAGCCACACGATGTAGAATGAATGTATCTGTCGTTACTTTTCGAGAGCGCGTAAAGTCCATGTATAGCACAGTACTACGTCGTCTACACGTCTCTTACTGTCTTTTTCATTGTTTAAATACGCACTTTTATCAAAAGAGTCGAAGCCGCACACACTTTTTTTCTAATTTTAAACGCGTGGTTGGTATCTCTAATTGATACAAATGCGATTCTCGCATGTGTTAGGGGTCACCCCCTTAAACCTTAAATATGAGGGCTATGATGGCTCTGAATCGCCCACCTGAATTCCAATTGTGGTGCTAGAGCGATCTAAGCTGGGAGATGATTTCTTTAAGTATTCACTTTGTACTCTAATGTTACACACAAGTAACCGGTAGATCGGGAGCAATTTTGGTCAGCATTATCAATTTTTAATGGATATGCTAGATTACCACTTTACTGTGTTATATACTACACTATTGGCATCTGAGCCTTGTGGTATCAGAAAAGAGGAGGTTCGAAGTTAACAATTTTAAAACCAAGTTTTGCCGTTGTGACCTACGTTTGCAGCGGACCGGAACGATTGGAACAAATTTGCAAAAGGTTCACACAAGGATCATTCCTTTAAAGTTCCACGAGTTTCTGAAAAGCGCTTAAGGACATGTTATTTGAAGCAACTTGTTCACGATGGACGACATTAAACACACGGTATACGACACACGCCGCCGGACGAAATGCGACAAACGCTATACGGACGACATTCGACACAACGTATACGACTCCGGACGACATTCGACACACGGTATACGACACACGACGAAGGACGACACTAAACACACGAAAAACGACACACCACGCTGGACGACATTCGAAACAAGGTATACGAAGCACGACGCCGGGCACATTCAACACACGGTATACGACACACGACGCCGGACGACATTCGACACACGGTATACGACACACGACGCCAGACGACATTCAACACACGGTATACGACACACGACGCCGGGCGACATTCGACACACGGTATACGACACATAACGCCAGACGACATTCAACATACGGTATACGACACACGACGCCGGACGATATTCGATACACGGTATACGACAAACGATGCCGGACGACATTCGACACACTGTATACGACACACGGCGCCGGACGACATTCGATACACGGTATACGACACACGACGTCGGACGACATTCGACACACGGTATACATGTACGACACACGACGCCGGACGACATTCAACACACGGTGTACGACACACGACGCCGGACGACATTCGACACACGGTATACGACTCACGACGCCGGACGACATTCGACCCACGGTAAACGACACACGACGCCGGACGACATTCGACACAAGGTATACGACACACGACGCCGGACGACATTAGACACACGGTATACGACGCTGGATAGCCACCCAGCACAAGAGCTCACCGTGTTTGCACAAATGAATAAGCCATAATCATGCAATTGAAGCTTTTTATATTGCATAATGCATAGGAAACAAATCGTATTAATATATTGATACAACTATCAAAAACTGTTTACTTGTATGAGAAACACCATTTGTAAACAAAAGCGATTGGCCCGAAATAGTTCATATAGCTCACCAAAGCGTTCATACTAACATAATTTCCATACACAATACATGTAGTTCAATTGTGAAAACGTATGTTTTAATACGTGAAAATGATGGATAGTTCGTAATCAACTAATATCGTCACAAACAATTTGTTGACATGGTACCTACACAGATCAGGAAGGAGTTACTCACCTTAACTTTGGAATTTTAACACGTTTTTAATAATATATAAGACATTTTTACTTTTTCACATTTTTTAAATGACAGTTTATGTATTTATTTACAACACGTTAATATTTAGATTAGTTAAACAGAATTATAATATAAAAATACGTTGAGTAACTACATTTACCTTTTTCGGGAATCGAACCAATTAAGGACCTTTAATGTAAAAGTGTATGTATTACCTCTACACCAATAAACCTAAATCAGTATAGTTGTGTAATAAAACCGGTGCCTTATTTGATTTTTACCAAATTATCTAAGTTTTAAGCACATACTTGGAGATCTTTCGGGTGACGAAAATTTACAAAAGAAGGCGACATTACATGTAGCTCATTAAAGGTTTAATACTGAACATAATATTTGGAAAACATACACTGTTCTAAAAAGTATTCATCGTACATATTCCATAAATAGAACACTGCCATTTGTACGGTAGGTTTTTAAACTACCATGTAACGCACATACCGCATTAAATGATCGAGTATTTTGCGATAACATGATCTGGTCTCATTTTTACCTGACACTCCTAGTTTCCGATGAAGTGTTGATAAAAATTAATATGATAAGTTCTTGTGAGAATTAAAGTTACGCTCTAAATGAAAATTGTTTTAAACTAGACTGAAAATCAGTGTGAATAGGTCCTGGACGGACGCTGTATGTATTGAATATTCATAACCATGCCACTGTGTGCTGGGCCATGCTTTACGTAATAGATTTAAAGTTTGAAAAATTAACTATTAACACCAACCTCCGGCTAACAAAAATGTAAAAATAATAATTTCATAATTATCAATCGAAATATAAATATCATTTGAAATTGTTAACATAATATAGTATCTGTAACGCTGTTCCTATTTTATTGGACAATACTAATATTACTAAAAAACATTTATAAATCGCAAAAAACTGCTACATCATGCGCGGCGCAATGATGGTGCATTGATTTAAATTCCAGAGGTCCTGTTGGAGGAAATATATTTTCATTTTCCTTTCTTTGTAATAAGATAATAGTATTCAAAACATTATAGATTTGTTAGAAAAATGTAATGAGAATTTTATTTCGGAAATCGTTGAACAAGTCCCTTTAAAGGGATCTTTTCAAGCTTTGGTAAATTGACAAAATTGAAAAAAGTTGTTTCAGATTCGCAAATTTTCGTGTTAGTTATGATATTTGTGAGGAAACAGTAATACTGAACATTTACCATGCTTTAATATAGCCATTATATGCATCTTTTGACGATTATAAAACCTAAAAATTATAAAGCGTTGCAACGCGAAACGATGGAATAATTTGGAGAGTTCTGTTTTTGTCGTTAAATTTTATATAACTACGAAGATTGCTTATATAAGGTATAAAATACGTAAATATTTGTACTCGGCGGAATAGCTCAGTAGGCTAAAGCGTTTTTACTTCAGGACTCTGGCAGGACTCCAGGGGTTACTGGTTCGAAACCTGCTCCGGGCAATGTTCTTTTCCTTTTTTTAATTTTATTCTTGATTTTTTACTGGAGCTTTTACGATCCAATGTTTACATTTATCAATATAAAGCATTTAATGAATAAGTTAAAAAATGCCAAAATCTGTGAAAAGGCCCCTTTAATGGGTTGTGGTATTTTGGAAACAACACACCTGAGCTTGAGAAATAAATACTTCTTTTCAAATGATAGGAGGAGACGAAAGTAAAGGGTCATATAAGGTATGTATTACATTTTCAAAACAGTGTTGTCTTATAAAAAAAAAATGCCATCAATATAATAGTGATACACCATGTACTCAAACAACATTCGTAGAAAATATACTTGGAAGAAAAAACAAAACAAATAAAATATTTTACACACTACAAATTAAAAACCCTACAGAAAACTCAAAAACCCAAAATAAATGGCAAGTCCTTTTCGGAGTACATGAACTTAATTGGAAACACATATTTACCATGCCATATAAAGCAACTATTGAAAGCACTCTGAGAAATTTTCAATATAAATACATCTATAGAATTATAGCTACAAATAAAAATCTCTTTAAATGCAAATTATCTAACTCAAATCTGTGTGACTTCTGCAGTTAAAACATCGAAACTATAGAATACCTTTTTTGGGAGTGCAAACACATCCAGCCTATTTGGAATCAATTAATATCTTTTCTGGAACAACAGCAACTAAACGTTAAACTATCTTTCTTAAATGTAAGTTTCGGAATTTACTCATTGAAATCAAAAGACTGTAATAATATTGTGAATTTTATTCTTATAATGATGAAATTGTTTATCTTTAACACGAAGTACAAAAAAAAGTACCAAATTTTAATTGTTTTATCCATTGTCTTAAACTTAAAAGTCCAGATTGAGAAAGAAATAGCCCTCAGTTATGACACATTACAAATCTTTGAACAAAAATGGAATCGGATTAAATTCTCATGATGTTTGTCCACTTATATACATTTCACTCTAATGTTAGTTTATCTTTCTAAAATATTTTTGTATATTTTTTTTTCAATCTTATAAGATCATTGTGAATATACAACACAACACACAAGTCCAGTATGCTTTCTTCCGACTTTATAAAACTCATCATTTTGCATAACTATTCTTCTGTTATTATTTTCTTTTCTCTTTAAAAAAATACATATTAACATATCTTGTATAACATGTCCGAACTTTATTGCTTTGTACAATCACTATGTTGTATATATACATTTTATGTATTATATTGAATAAAAAAATATAATATAATAGTGATAGTAGAAACGTATCTACGAGGCAAGAGAAAAACATGAATTGTTGTAATAAAGTAAGGTTTTTAAATTGCGTTCCTTACAATACGGCGATGTATTCTGACGAGCACATATAGCTGACATAAAATATTGTACGAGTCAATAATAGCTAACATTGCATCATGCATATTTCATAATTAAAATGCCGGTTTCAAAAATGGCTCTTTTTAAAGATTAAGATGTTTGTTTACGCTATTAAACTGCATCAGTTTAAACATGTCATCTCTTCGTTGTAGATAGAGCACTGCAATCCCTATGGGAAAGTAAAGTCACGTGACGTCACGTATTCTCGTCGTTCGCTCATAAACGTATCGTGACGTCATGGGTAACGGCCTTTGTGTGGAGACGTCTAGCTCATGGACAGTGTTTGATTGGTGAGTGGCAACATGTCGTGGAGTATGGCTGACGAGCAATGTTGAATGGGTTTAATCTTGCTCATTTTAAAAATCCGTTGACAACACGTTTTTTTCCATACATTTAATTGTCCAGCATTATTTGTATAATTAGTTTTTTTAGTATTTGAAATTACTTCAAGTTCATAATTCGCGAAACAAAACTTTTTACCCGGTGACACTTATGTTTACCGAACGAGAATTGATAATTAACCAATTCTATAACAAACATGAAGCACCTCAATTCAAAACATAATTTATCAAAATAAATACTAGACTAAATTAATGCTTTGTACGCATCAAGGACGATTGCGATTTCTGATCTGGAGTGAATATTATCTGAAATGTTAAGGCATGAGGTGTCAAAAATCCCCCGAAGTTGTCAAATTTTCAAGTTAAAATCGATTTATTGAATTGATATTTGTATTCAGTGTATTTACAATACGTAAAGTCCTCCATTTGAACTACTGTATATAGTTAAAATAAATGTTTACTAATCTTACGTTGATGATAATGATGATGAGGCGGAGGAGGAGGAGGAAGAGGAGTATAATAAGTATGCTCATAATAATTAAGATGATAATGATGATGATAATAATTATGATGATAATGATGCTGCTGCTTCATCTGCTGCTGATGATGATGACGATGATGATGGTAGTGGTGGTGGTGATGATGATGATAATGATGATGATGATGATGATTATTTGTATAATGATTATGATGATGATAATGATTATTAAGGAAATGATGTACTCTTAAGTAACAATGTCAGCTATTCATGTATTGTTCAGAATTATCAGTAAACGAAGCTTTCATAAGTGCTCTGTTAATTACGTAAGCATAATGCGCAATAAAACAGATCTCATTTATACTTCTCATGTCTGTATTCATTATTATGTTTATTGTTCCACTTTCCATGGTTTCACTGTTGATGCTTATTACACACAATGTTCATGTTCTGTTTATAAACTACATTCATGTAATGTATACGTCACATTAATTTTTATGCGTTATGCCTTTTTCTGTGAAAGCCGCAAAAATATTTTGTTAAGTCCGTATCAAAAGTCCACTTTCTTCATTGTAACAGACTACTAAGTACGTCTCTTTGTTTTACACCAATGACCAATGTATGACTTGATAACGGTATAAATAACCAGCCAATTTTACTAGTTAAAGCGGCTGTCCGGTTAGCAAAGTGGTTGGAACACACGCTTCTTACCTAAGCGACCCGGGTTCAATCCCTGTTCTGATCCTGTTGATACCGGTGTTCATATTCCGTATACGCCATTATTTATGTACTGTATTCTGTACACGCCGTAGTTAATGTCATACAGGGTACATGTTGCATATACGCCAAAATAATGTTCTGTTTATATACACAATATCCATGTACTGTCTTCAATGTAGTCTTCTTCTTTACACTTCTTTATATTTTTGGATATTTATGTACTAGTACACGCCATGCACAAAACACGCCATTCACAATCTGTTTTCGCCGTGTACATGTTCTATATACGCTTATATCTTGTTCTGCACACTCCATTATTATGTCCTTTATACGCAACAATCGTGTTCTGTGTATATCTATATCGTCTCAGGTTAGACAAGGTTCTCGGGTCTGTCGGTAGCTATGCTGGCCTCGTTAAACTCCGTCATGATGACGACTTCATCGACCGCCTCAGCCACCATTACACGACCATGCTGCTCGTAATTTTCACGATCGTCGTCAGTACGAAGCAGTACGTGGGCGACGCAATCCAGTGTTGGTGTCCAGCCCAGTTCACGGAAGCGCAAGTACATTACGCAAACCAGGTTACTACACAGGAATGTTCTTAAAGCATTTTACTGTACAAAATACGGAAAGTAGCAACATGAACATATGTGGAAAGCCTTAAAGGTACCTTTCCACTTTTTTGAAATTAAAAATTGTTGCAGATTCGCTAACTTCCGTAGTAGTTATGATATTAGTAAACTAACAGTAATACCGAACATTTACCATGCTCTAAAATATCCGCTATATGCATCTTTTAATGATTTAAAAACCTAAAAATTATAAAGCGTTGCAACGCAAAACGATTGAATAATTTGGAGAGTTCTGTTGTTGTTGTTATATTTTGTGACACTACGAGGATTGCTTATATAAAGTACAAGATAAGTATTTAATGCTAAGCATCAAAGGGGGTCGGGAATTTCAGTGTAAAAGGCACTCAATGAAGTTACATGGAACTTTTTTTTCTACTTTAAATATTAATATATTGGCCGATTATTTTTAACAAAATAGAAAAAGATACTGGTATAACCATTATCTATGATTTTGTGTTATAACTCCCAAATAACCATTATCTATGATGTTGTGTTATAACCCCCAAATAACCATTATCTATGATTTTGTGTTGTAACCCCCAAATATTTCATAGTTCATTTTATTTACATTGGTTTCCTTTTTTTACTGGCATCCGTGTGCAGTTTTCATTAATGGAACAGAACTGTGTAGGTTTAAAAAAATCTGCTTCATCTTGTAAGCGTAATTTCATATTTTTCTCAACTTTAAGGGGAGATTATTCTGAACTTATTCTTACGTTGCTCATTTACAATAGGGGTTGAGTACTCATTGATATGAAAACATTGTAAAAGTTTTAATGTGTTTACGAACCCCCCCCCCCCCCTCTCACACATATATTTCATGGGCATAATAAAAACAAAAAATGGTTACAATAAAACAGCATATTTATTTAAACTAAAATGTCTACATCAAAACAAAAAGTTAACATAGAACACAAATAAAATAATTTGATTCTACTGGGGCTCGAACCTTGGGCCTCTCACATGTGAAGCGAGCGTGTAACCACTACTCTACGGAACCGCTTGAAAATCACCTTCTAACTAAGATATTAATAAGCTATTTATAGTCGGTTTAAATGTAAACCCGGAAGTTTAAACGCTGGATAGTGAGCGGGGTTAAAGGTCCATACCAAAGGGTCCATACCACTGGCAAGATACGGGTCAGGCCTGCGGCCTTCTATATGTGGTTCTTAAAAAAAACCTGTAAGAGGACTTGATAGTAATGAGACTGCGGTGCTGCTGATTGATAAGCGGCTGCTTCCTTTATCAAGACTCATTATTACAATCAATAATACGTGTCGCGCTTCGCGCTCTATAGCGCCTTTATTAGTAACTAGTTGGTTGCTAGGATAGTGGTACAAAGAAGTTTCGTTTTTATACAAAACCAGAAAGTTTCACCGGTTCGCGTATTTGCCCAGTCCCTGTGATCATTCCCCTGTAATCAGTTATTAATAAAAACAATTAGCTTTGCATTATTGGCAATAAATGTTGTAGTAAATGTAATAGGCACAAATGCAGTACTTATTTACACTAATTTACACAAAAAATCCCCACTATGCAAGATATTCTGACAACAAAAATATATACATTGATCCGTAAAATAACTTCTCCTCCCATAAGCGAAAAAAACGTATTACATACTAGTCGCCGCACTTCAGTGCGACGCCAATAAAATGCATCAAATAATGTATGCGCACGGATGGCCGAGTGGTCTACGCGATAGACTTTTACTCCAGGGGTCAGAGGTTCGATCCCAGTTGAGGGTTACCTTTTTTTCTTTCTTTAATTTTATTCTTGTTTTTTTTAATGGAGCTTTTTAGATCCAATGTTTACATTAATCATTATAAAGCATTTATTGACAAACTTCAATATCTGCCAAAATCTTTGAAAAGGTCCTTTTAAGACATATTCAGTTTTTGTTCGATGATTAAAGTCTCGAACACTTCACGTATCCGATTGTTCAAGTATATTTGCAATAGCCAACATTTTGTCGAGCACTATTGAGTATTGCGTGTTTTGATTATTCACCGTATACAGATCTGCTGGGTGTCAAACACGTACCACATCCCCATGGAGACGGTGATCCCCGAGAGCGTGGACTCCCGAAAGGAAAAGCAGCTTACGTACTACCAGTGGGTGCCCTTCATCCTGCTCATGATGGCGCTGTTGTTCAAGTTGCCGCGGGTCGCCTGGAAAGTGCTTACCTTCTCTCACTCCATCAGCATAGACCAGGTCAGAACGGTATACACGTGTAAACTAGCCCTACCTCTATACATTACCCCTACCCGTATACACTATCCCTACCGGTGAACAGTAGTTTTACTCGCAAACAGACATACTAGTTTTCACCGTATACACTAGCCTTACCCGTGTATACTATTATTCACCATGTGCACTGGCCCTTCCCCATTTGCACTGGCCCTTACCCAGGTACACTGGCCCTTCCCAATGTACACTTGCCCTTCCCATGTACACTGGCCCTTCCCATGTACACTGGCCCTTCCCATGTACACTGGCCCTTCCCATGTACAATGGCCCTTCCCATGTACACTGGCCCTTCACATGTACACTGGCCCTTCCCATGTACACTGGCCCTTCCCATGTTCACTGGCCCTTCCCATGTACACTTGCCCTTCACATGTACACTGGCCCTTCACATGTACACTGGCCCTTCCCATGTACACTGGCCCTTCCCATGTACACTGGCCCTTCCCATGTACACTGGCCCTTCACATGTACGCTGGCCCTTCACATGTACACTGGCCCTTCACATGTACACTGGCCCTTCACATGTACACTGGCCCTTCACATGTACACTGGCCCTTCACATGTACACTGGCCCTTCCCATGTACACTGGCCCTTCACATGTACACTTATACAAGGTCAGCAAAGTGTGCCCGTATATATTATTCTTCCCCGTATACCTTAGTATTTGCCGTGCACACAAGCCTTCCGCGTGTAATCCAGCGATTCCCATGTACACTAGCCCTTGTCACAAACGTTACCCATGTACACTTACTATCTCTGGAAGTGATCAATGCTTTCCGCGTACTTTTCTTTCATCGGACCTGTACAATCTTTAACATTATGACTGATGATTTCCTTACGTAATTAAATGAACATCTTGTATTTATATACATGTATGTGTACGAGATGTTTGATAAAAGATTGTTTATGCGTTTTGAAAGTGCTAATAATACGAATTATGATACACTTTGCTAGAAATGAAATGTCATTTCTGCTGTACAGTCTTTAATCGCTATTTAGTTAAACATATTTATTTACCAGTACGAAGTGTGCGTTTTTTATTTTTAAAATGAATATCATTAAATGTCGCGTGGATATCAATTATCACTCTATGTAGCCTTTGCTTATTGAATACAATAATGTGATTTCTTTTCAAAAGAGAAAGCAACGTTATTTATTAATTATTCTACTAACTCTACCTTTTAGACATTGTGTAAAAAAAATTTTTTTTTATTGTGCATCAATATTTTTACTTACAAGGTTAAATAAAAAAATTAAAATGTGTGTTGAGCACAATCTAAATTTCCTGAAGGAAACCATGTATTCATTATTTCTTGGTTATAAACTTTTTTTGCATAAAAACATCCTTTAAATATGAACCGTTGTATATACAATTACAGTTACTGTACAAACGTTTTATAAGTACGAATACTCGTTTAAAATATCAAGAAAAGCATTGATGTGTTACATTTACGAATTAGTTCCAACCCCAAGCCTTACAGTTGACCGTTATTACCGTTGGTCCGCCACCTGTCGCCCTATCCACCTTGACCCACCCGCGGTCCGCCACCTAAGACCCTATCCACCTTGACACACGGGCGGTCCGCCACCTAAGACCCTATCCACCTTGACCAACCGGCGGTCTGCTATCTAAGACCATATCAACATTGACCAACCGGCGGTCAGCCACTTAAGATCCTATCAACCTTAACCCACCGGCGGTCTGCCATCTAAGACCATATCAACATTGACCCACCGGCGGTCCGCCACCTAAGACCCTATCAACCTTGACCCCCCAGCGGTCCGCCACCTAATACCCTATCCAACTTGACCCACCGGCGGTCCGCAACCCAACACCCTATCCACCTTGACCCATTGGCGGTCCGCGACCTTAGACTCTATTCACCTTGACCCACCGGCGGTCCGCAATCTAAGACCCAATCCACCTTGACACACCGGCGGTCCGCCCCTAAGACGCAATCCACATTGACCCATCGGCGGTCTGCGACCTTAGACCCTATCCTCCTTGACCCACCGGCGGTCCGCGACCTAAGACCCTATCGACCTTGACCCATCGGCGGTCCGCCATCTAAGACACTATCCACCCTGACCCATCGGCGGTCCTTCACTTAAGACCCTGTCCACCTTTACCCACCGGCGGTCCGCGATCTAAGACCCTATCCACATTGACCCACCAGGGATCCGCGATCTAGGACCCTATGGAAATTGACAAACCGGCGGTCCGCCACCAAAGACCCTATCCACCACGGTCCACCGGCGGTCCGCGACCTAAGAACCTATGGGCCTTGACCTACCGGCGATTCGCCACCTAAGACCCTATCCACCTTAACCCACCGGCGGTCCGAAACCTTAAACCCCACCCATCTTGATTAACCGGCGGTCCGCCACCTAAGACCCTATCGACCTTGACCCACCGGTGGTCCGCCACCTAAGACCTTATCGACATTGACCCTCTCGCGGTTCGCCACCTAAGATCCTGTCTACCTTGACCCACCGGCGGTCCGCCACCTAAGACCCTATCGACCTTGATCCACCGGCGGTCCGCCACCTAAGACCCTATCCACCTTGACCATCCTCCGGTCCGCAACCTAAGACCCTATCCACCTTGACCCACCGGCGGTCCGCCACTTTAGACCCTATCCACATTGACCCATCGGCGGTCCGCGACCTTAGACCCTATCCACCTTGAGCCACCGGCAGTCCGCCATCTAACACCCTATCCACCTTAACCCATCGGCGGTCCGCCATCTTAAACCCTATCGACCTTGACCCACCGGCGGTCCGCCACTTAAGACCCTATCCACCTTGACCAACCGGCGGTCCGTGACCTGAGACCCTATCAACCTTGACCCACCGGCGGTCCGCCAATTAAGACCCTATCCACCTTGACCAACCGGCGGTCTGTGACCTAAGACCCTATCCACCTTGACCAACCGGCGGTCCGTGACCTGAGACCCTATCAACCTTGACCCACAGGCGGTCCGCCAATTAAATCCAAATCCACCTTGACCCACCGGCGGTCTGTGACCTAAGACCCTATCCACCTTGACCCACCGGCGGTCCGCCAATTAAGACCCTATCCACCTTGACCAACCGGCGGTCTGTGACCTGAGACCCTATCAACCTTGACCCATCCTCGATCCGCAACCGGAGACCCTATCCACCTTCACCCACCCTCGGTCCGCGACCTGAGACCCTATCCACCTTGACCCACCGGCGGTCTGCGACCTGAAACCCTGTCCACGGCATTGTCGTAGGTTTGCAATCGGTCCTATCGGCGCTTGCGGCTTTTGTTATTAATGTAAACGTATTTCGAGTACCAACAAATTTGACTACGCTATGGCCGTGATTTGTATTATGAGTGTTGTATTTATTGTGCGTCTTTTATATAAGACTGTGCTATTTTATTATTTAAAGGGATCTTTTCACGCTTTGGTAAATTGACAAAATTGAAAAAAGTTGTTTCAGATTCGTAAGTTTTCGTTTTAGTTATGATATTTGTGAGGAAACAGTAATACTGAACATTAACCATGCTCTAATATAGCCAATATATGCATCTTTTGACGATTTTAAAACCTAAAAATTATAAAGCGTTGCAACGCGAAACGATTGAATAATTTGGAGAGTTCTGTTTTTGTCCTTAAATTTTGTGAAACTACCAAGATTGCTTCTATAAGGTATAAAATACGTCAAGAATGTGTACTCGGCGGAATAGCTCAGTAGGCTAAAGCGTTTTTACTTCAGGACTCTGGCAGGACTCCAGGGGTCACTGGTTCGAAACCTGCTCCGGGCAATGTTCTTTTCCTTTTTTTAATTTTTTTCTTGATTTTTTACTGGAGCTTTTATGAACCAATGTTTACATTTATCAATATAAAGCATTTAATGAATAAGTTAAAAAAATGCCAAAATCTGTGAAAAGGCCCCTTTAACATGTTACTTTGCTTTTTAAGTAACGCTGATACTGTTGCTTCACACGTGAATGAAATAAAAGTGTACTTTTAAAGACAACATTATTAAAGTAACTTTTGCTCGTCGCAAAAACGGAATTTAAATTAAAAAAAATAGATTTACCTTCATTTGAATTTTTGGGTGACTAAACATTTATCGCTATATGTTTTGATAAGCGTTTTCATAAATAACAAGGATGATTTATATGTCTATAAATGCACAAAATGTGCATCAGTTTTTACATTTGTTTCAGTTTGTATCAATGGTGTGGTCACTACAGTTGGCCGCTAAGACGGAAAGAGACGTGAAACTGGCGGAAATGACCGACTACCTGGAATCGTGGCTTTCCACGGCAGAGCATAATCGGAGCTCATGCTGTTTGCCAGCCAAACAGAAAGTTGCCAAATATTCGTGCCTCGTGTGTGGGCGTCGATATGGCAACGTGTTCATCACTGCGTGTCTAGTAGTGAAAGGACTGTACGCATTCAATGCCTTTCTCCATTTTTTCGCTCTGAACGCTTTCCTGGGTAGAGACTTTGCTGGTTGGGGGTTCGAAATCATTTCCGGTTTAGCGGACGAGAACCCTGAGTATCTGAAAGCCTCGCCTCGGTTCCCGCGTGTGACCCTGTGCGACTTCGAGATCCGCCAGATGTCAAACCTGCACCGCTGGACCGTTCAGTGCGTATTGCCCATCAACCTTTTCAACTCCAAGATATTCTTGTTCATCTGGTTCTGGCTGTTATTCCTCGCCGTCGTCAGCTTCCTGTCGCTCGGGACGACCATCTACGCGTCCATGTTCCCGCACAACCGCGTTGAATTCATTCGGAAGTACATGATCATGCGCAAGGTGATCCTACAGCGCGGTGGCGAGAACAGAACCGTCAACAAGTTCGTCATGTCCTACCTGAAGTTCGACGGCGTATTTGTGCTGCGCGTGGCGGCCCATAATGCCACGGAAGTGCTCACGGGACAGCTCATCGAGAACCTTTACAACAAATACAAGACCACCATGCACACCGAGGTTAAGCAGAACAGTGTTCCTGGCGAATATGTCTAGCGCATTCCGTAAATGAACGCCCGGGCGTAAATTACGCCTACAAACTGCAACCGTTCTACGATTTTACAAATGGTAGACGTCCTTTGGACTTCCGGAAAGCCGGATGTACGCATGTTTTATTATATACATTGAGTTTAAATCTAAATAGTAAATCTGAACAGTCACACTCTGTTAACTCCGCCCACGATGTACTTTATAAAGTCATTGCTACCAATATATAATTGTTTAACACCGCCTACAATCCAGTTATAATTGTCTCGTTTTCGAATCCGTTAATCGCTTGATTACGATAAAGGTGATCACTAATTTGATTAACAGTGGAAAAGTGTATTACTTTTCGTCTTCAGAAGAACACCTGTTTTGGTGTTATCAATGATCATCAATTAACACGAGGCCCTGAAAATGATACGATGCAACACATTTGTTCAAATAAAAAGGACGTGTCGATTATTAAATGTCTACTATTTTTTATATACATCACTGGAAATAACAGGTAATCTGTCAAAACTGGAAGTAGGCATGGAAAGAATCAAACCAAAGACTGTGCTTTTTATGGTTTGCGCTCTGTCTGTCTGTCTGTCTGTCTGTCTGTCTGTCTGTCTGTCTGTCAGTCTGCCTGCCTGCCTGCCTGCCTGCCTGCCTGTCTGTCTGTCTGTCTGTCTGTCTGTCTGCCTGCCTGCCTGCCTGCCTGCCTGCCTGTCGTCTGTCTGTCTGTCTGTCTGTCTGTCTGTCTGTCTGTCTGTCTGTCTGTCTGTCTGTCTGTCTGTCTGTCTGTCTGTCTGTCTGTCTGTCTGTCTGTCTGTCTGTCTGTCTGTCTGTCTGTCTGTCTGTCTGTCTGTCTGTCTGTCTGTCTGTCTGTCTGTCTGTCTGTCGTCTGTCTGTCTGTCTGTCTGTCTGTCTGTCTGTCTGTCTGTCTGTCGGTCTGTCTGTCTGTCTGTCTTCTGTCTGTCTGTCTGTCTGTCTGTCTGTCTGTCTGTCTGTCCTGTCTGTCTGTCTGTCTGTCTGTCTGTCTGTCTGTCTGTCTGTCTGTCTGTCTGTCTGTCTGTCTGTCACAATTTTCTGTATCCTGCGATATCTTTAAAAGTTCTTAATATTTGTTCATGAAACTTGAAACATGGATAGATGGCTATATGGACATTATGCACGTCATTTCATTATGTTGTTACGTCAAAACTTCTGGTTGCTATGGCAAAAAATAGACTAGAAATACTGCTGAAAATGGTGGTTTTCTGGATCCTGCGATAACTTTAAAAGTTCTTAATATTTTTTCATGAAACTTGAAACATGGATAGATGGCTATATGGACATTATGCACGTCATTTCATTTTGTTCCTACGTCAAAAATTCTGGTTGCTATGGAAACAAATAGACTAGAAATACTGCTGAAAATGGTGGTTTTCTGGATCCTGCGATAACTTTAAAAGTTCTTAATAATTTTTCATGAAACTTGAAACATGGATAGATGGCAATATGGATATTATGCACGTCATTTCATTTTGTTCCTACGTCAAAAATTCTGGTTGCTATGGCAACAAATAAAAAAACATAATCTGAAAATGGTAGAATTTCTGACAATGGTGGAGCCGGTAGGGGACTGTATTTCTTGGCAATAGTCTTGTTTAATGTAACACATGTAATCCAATATTGATGATACATTCGATTATTTCATGATCAGGGTGCAGGATCAACGGGGTGTTCATGTGTTTTCACAAGGGCTGGACAGATCAACGGGGTTTTCATGTGTTTTCACAAGGGCTGGACAGATCAACGGGGTTTTCATGTGTTTTCACAAGGGCTGGACAGAATGTTAACACAACGTTAATCACTTTTTTTGCAAATACCTCAAGTTATTAAAATACATTTTTAAGAATTATTTTTTGTGCATAAAAGACAGTTTTTCTTGCAGTCTGTGCCGAAATCTTAAGGTATAAGAATAAATCATTGAATACGTCTGAAATCGGTGACAAAATTTCACGTCGCGTGAACATTGAATGCAGTACAAATGGAATTTTTGAACAAGAACACAGGCTTATTAAACAAAGTAATTCTGATTCTTATCTGCACATTTCCATAAGCAGCATTAAAATCATAACTACTGCCAATCGACTACATGTGCCAAAGCTCTGAGTGTTTCTTACTGAAGATTCTTAAACAGTCCTTTTAATTGTTTTATGTCATTCCTTAGCTTATATAGATAGTACTCCTTTAAACAATTATGTAAGCGGTTAGGCATTGTTCTTGGATTTTAATAACATGCTTTTTAAGATTTCTTTTAACTTAATATTATGCCTCCACTGCAATTGTGTAACCATCATGTAACTTACATTCTTAAAATTGTTGCTGAGTTACACTTGTTTTATTATATACCCTTGTTGTACAATAGTCGGTTCAAAAGCTCACATGAGCTTATGTTTGTATATGTTGCTGTCTTGTCGACTTTAAATAAAACTTATCTTATCTTAAAATCTGTCTTTTATGCACCAGTTGAAATTCTAAAAAAAATATTGTTTTAAAAAAGTTATTTGAAAAAAGGACCACTTACCGGTGTGTTTACATCCATTAACGTTTATAAAACCCACAAAGTCACGTGATCCTGCAGCCTGATAATGCCCTCAAAGAACTCAGAAAACGTTTTATTGATAAATAAAAAAATAATGCACAAGACCATCATTATAATATACGTGCAGGAAATTGTGTAAGTTCGGTAAGGAAATATTGCAACTGTTTAAATGTATAACGTGTTGTGTTTGTGTTTTTTCTATACATTTAAATATTAGTCGGATTTTCTCCTATGCGCAATATTTAAATATAACATCTCAATATTCGTTCCCTTTAAATAAAAAAAAGTTTGCTGTACAATATATCGCCCTTTCAATAGCATGTATGTATCTTGTAAGTTTTGCTCATATTATCATTGTCATTTTAAACATGAATTGATCTTAAAATAAACTTTTGTGTGTGGTTAAATTTATTGATATTCACTTTCAGTTTCTTTTCAATTTTCTTAAAGTTTCGTGTTACATTCAATCTAAATTTAAATTCACCAGTTGATATGTCGTTATTACTTTATATGTACAGTGATCGATGCTCACACATCGCATTACGTGATTCAATGGAAATTCCCCCATCCCACAATTTACTGTGTGTATGCTGCTTATGGCAATGTGAAATACATCATAATTACTTTATTTAATAAGCCTGTGTTCTTGTTCAAAAATTCCATTTGTACTGCATTCATTGTACACGGTTGTGCTTCACTCAACGTGAAATTTTGTCACCGATTTCAGACGTATTCAAGGATTTATTCTTATACCATAGATTTCTGCACAAACTGCAAGAAAAACTGTCTTTTCTATGGAAAGCCAAAGGGGACCCCCGCTAAAATACATATACTTATATAGTAAATATCGGGATTGTCATTTTTCGCGGAACTTTCACTTTCCGCGAAAAACCAATGCCAGCATGGCCATAAAACACTACATACAAATCGAAATCTAAAAAGCGCGGAACTTTCATAGATTTTCCGTCGGAGCAATTATTTTTCAACCCTGTAGAAAAAGCGGGCTCAATTAATCGCGCGGAACGTTATTTATCTACTCTGTACAAATAGTAGTGTTTAAAATCGCGCGGAGATTGTAGAATGCTATTTTAAGAAGTCTATTAAAGAGAGAAAATCCAGTAAATACCAGATCCAAAAAGCGCGGAACACAAATATCGTCCGCGAAAATTAAGCATTGAATTACTGTACAAATCTCGGGTTGTTAGGTGTTAGAATCCCTAGTTACCCGAAAAATTTGATTGGATCCGATACTTAGAAATAACCAATCAGATACTTTGTAACAAATGCAACACAATCAGTGCGTTCAGTAAGTATAACGTTTCAAGATGGCGGAGCGAATTGCATGGTTATTGTTACAATTACGATGGATTCGCAGATAATTCGGAAATAGATCAGATTGGGATCAATAACTGTATTGCATACGATCATTTACATGTATTACCAGGTTTGTATTTGTACTTTTTTAATATTGTGTAAAACTATCCGATAATATGCATAATGTTGACAATTGTTAATTAAATGAGCCGCGTTCTGAGAAAACTGGGCTTAATGCATGTGCGTAAAGTGTCATCGCAGATTAGCCTGTGCAGTCCGCACATGCTAATCAGGGATTACACTTTCCGCTTTAATGGTATTTTTAATTTCAAGGAAGTCCCTCCTTACCGAAAATGAAGTTTATGCGGAAAGTGTCGTCCCTGATTAGCCTGTGCGGACTGCACAGGCTTACGCTAATCTGGGATGACACTTTACGCACATGCACTAAGCCCAGTTTTCTCTGAATGCGACTGAAATAATAACTTAATGTAATGTAATGTACTTGTGTCTTGTATTCGTTCAGTTGAACGTCAATATATTAATACATTTATTTTTGTTTTCAACCTATTAATTAAAATAAGGTATTGTTTTTAATCCGTTTTTAGTTTCGTTATAGCTGACCTAGATTTAAACATTTCGTCATAAATTAATAAATAAAATTATTAATAAATTTATGTTTTAATATAATTTATATATAAATTTTGTAGGTGTGTGTTGCCAGTAATGGTTGAAGATATGCCAAACAAATTGTGCCTCTCTCTATACAGACAGATTTCAGGTCTCAATTTCGACTTCAAAGGTCAACATATCACTGATATCAGCTTTGTCAGCTATTGGTTTGTATTATTCTTATCCACATTGCAGCAAGAATAACTGGATAACTTAACTTTTCAATAGCTATTACATGTAGATCTAATTTAAATTAATCATGTTTCTAAATCATCCACTAAATGCGGCTAATTCTCCACTTGTTGGAAGTTTTTTGTGATAAAAACTTGGAGTAGATTTATTTTACTCCCAAACTTCCTTTAAGAAAGCCCAACAGCTGTAGAGTGATGGAAAATCTACTTCTTTAAAGTATTTATAAGTAATAGACCCTTTTCACAATAAGCCAATATAGCAGGTAGTCAAATGATTGCAGAATTCCAGAATGAGGCTGAACGTGTAGAGATTTCTAATAGTGCATCGCAATATCGCTCTGCTTTTGATCATTCAGCTAGATCTACTTAATGATATTGCCAACACAAGTTGACTTCGTCAGAAATAGCCATTAATTACTTAATATATACTTTCCATTTTAAGTGCCAATATATGAAATACATTTTCTTGATTAAAGTACTTGTTTGTATTCTTGTTTGTATTCTTTTTTTTTGCACAAACTCTGACACTCCAAGTATGGCTTTCAATTCTTAGTGTGTGTAAATTGACAGTCTTAAACTTATTGGATTATCTGACACTCTTTGTTTTCGCATTATTTGGGCGATTAATCAATTATTTTATTTATTGATAGATCTTGCGTTTAAATTCCCCTGTATTCAGCACAAACCCATAACCTCTTTATGATCAGATACTGTGCAGACAAATACTAAATAACAACGTGATGTCATAAACCACATTTTGTAGATATCTGGTCATCTGGTCATTTAACACAATTAATGACACCTAGTCCATGTGACCATGGCGTCTCATGGTTGTAGCATTGCGTAGCCGTTTCTTGGAATAATTTAACGCCAAATACTCAATTGTTGCTTTTACTGAACATAAAAGATATTGTCAACATTGAAAGTCATCTGTCCAAAAAGATTGTCAGAAACTAAATACTGTATACATATTAGCCAGTTTTATCATAATTATAAAGTGCTTTATACCTATATATTTTTAATATTTCAAAAATTTAATGCTAAACATTTGTGTCATTTTCTTCTATTTAATAGGACTTTGTCTGATGCTTGATTCAACTCTAATACACGTTCTATAATTCATGAAATTGTACACATCCTACCTTTGAAAATTGTAGTCTTACAATTCTTAGTATTGTATACTGCTAATTTATGACTTCGATTTGTGCAATAATCGATGTTTAGTCTTCAGACCACATTTACTCTGATGCTTATGGGTAACTGGAAATTGTATGCCCCTGGAAGGGTGGCATATAGCAGTTGAACTGTCCGTCAGTCAGTCAGGATGTCAGTCTGTCCGAAAAAAAAAACAACGTTGGCCATTTCTTTTGCAACATTGAAGATAGCAACTTGATATTTGGCATGCATGTGTATCTCATGAAGCTGCACATTTTGAGTGGTGGAAGTTCAAGGTCAAGGTCGTCCTTCAAGGTCAAAGGTTAAAAAAATATATGTATAATTAAAAGCGGCGCAGTAGTGGGCATTGTGTTTCTGATGAACACATCTATTGTTATATATAAAGATTAAATATAATTCATTAATATACACTAATAGTACATAACTTATGTCCTTGAATCATTATTTAGGTGTTATAATTTTTATATTTGAATTACTTATCAATTTTTTTACTTAACACAGCATGACATGTGATGGTTGTCTGTATTCATATGTTTGACTTAATTGTTACCAGTGTCAAGTGCGCATTATAATCTTGATATTCAACGCAATTTGCATAGCAAAAGAAAATGCAGTTCCAGGTTCAGCCTTGTTCTGCAATTCAACGCGTCAGGTGATATGATTGATATCTAAAAATAGTATCGGTGTTCATATTGTGAAACTGGTCTATTATTCGATACTGATTAATTTGATGAATCAAGTTAATTTTTGTTAAATATATGTTAAATATTTATGCCCCCTTCCGAAGAAGAGCAGGTTTATTGTTTTGCACATGTCGGTCCGAATGTCCATATGTCTGTCCACCAGATGGTTTCCGGATGATAACCCAAGAACGATTTTGCCTAGGATCATGAAACTTCATAGGTACATTGATCATGACTCGAAGATGACCCCTATTGATTTTCAGGTCACTAGGTCAAGGTCACAGTGACCCTAAATAGTAAAATGGTTTCCCGATGATAACTCAAGAACGCTTATGCCTAGGATCATGAAACTTCATAGGTACATTGATCATGACTCGCAGATGACCCCTATTGATTTTGAGGTCACTAAATCGAAGGTCAAGGTCACGGTGACCCAAAATAGTAAAATGGTTTCCGGATGATAACTCAAGAACTTATGCCTAGGATCATGAAACTTCATAGGTACATAGATAATGACTCGCAGATGACCCCTATTGACTTTCAGGTCACTAGGTCAAAGGTCAAGGTCACAGTGCCAAAAAACGTATTCACACAATGGCTGCCACAACAATTGACAATCCATATGGGGGGCATGCATGTTTTACAAACAGCCCTTGTTTGAAATTTATTTTATGACATTAAAGTAATGTATAGGGAATTTAGTTACCTACACATTCTTTGAAAAGAAATTTGAATTGTAAATGTATACTTCATTTATTTTGTAGGAATTCTGTACAACTGTGGAACCATGTATGGTACGTGACCGCACAATGTTGGTTGGCAAAAGGATATTGGAATAAGCAAAGGTAAATTGTATGTGAAGGAGTCTTGACAATTGCAAATATAGTTAGTTTTTTTGTAAGGCTCGCAGAAAGTGACCCTAGCCTTCATATATAAATAAAAAGCTGAAAGAGTATTTATGAAAAATCGTGTAATCAAGTTTGCAATATGTTACATTTTATTTATAAGCTCATCTTTTTTTTTTGAAAAAAAAAAGAGATATTGTCATCATCTTGGCGTCTGCGTCTGCGTCGGTGTCGGCGTCCGATTAAGTTTTGTGTTTAGGTCCACTTTTCTCATAAAGTATCAAGTATAAAACTTATTTACTTACTACCATGAGGGGACTGGGCAGGCAAAGTTAGATAACTCTGGCGTGCATTTTGACAGAATTATGTGCCCTTCTTATACTTAGAAAATTGAAAATTTGGTTAAGTTTTGTGTTTAGGTCCACTTTATTCCTACAGTATCAAAGCTATTGCTTTCATACTTGCAACACTTACTATCATAAAGGGACTGTGCAGACAAAGTTATGTAACTCTGACTGACATTTTGAAAGTATTATGTGCCCTTTTTATTCTTAGAAAATTGAAAATTTTGTTAAGTTTTGTGTTTTGGTCCACTTTACTCCTAAAGTATCATAGATATTGCTTTCATACTGGGAACACTCGCAAATTATCATAAGGGGACAGTACAGGACAAGTTGAATAACTCTGGTTGTCATTTTGACAGAATTATGGTCCTTTTCTTACTTAGTAACTTTGAATATATGGTTAAATTTTGTGTTTTGATCTACTTTACTTCTCAAGTATCAAGGCTATTGCTTTCAAACTTCAAATACTGTCATGCTATCATAAGTTACTGTAGCTGGCAAGTTGAATTTTACCTTGACCTTTGAATGACCATGACTCTCAAGGTGAAATTATTAAATTTTGCTAAAATTTCCATAACTTCTTTACAAGCGTTACAAAGCAACTCTTATCTGACATACCACAATAGACTCCACCCAAACCATCCCCCACGCCCCCCCCAAAAAAAGAAAAAAGTACGTTTTTTTTCATTTTGAAAGATCATCTAATAAATGACCACACCCTCACACTATACCCCCTGCCCATTTTTTTTAAACATGGCTAAAAAACACAAATATTTATTTTTATCATTTTTTCATTTTTGGAAGATAGTGTAATAAATGACCACACCACCACACTATACACCCTTCTCCACCCCACCTCTCCCTCCTTTGTGATTGAAGTATTGAGATAGGTCCCTTCAACTTTAAAAAAAAATAGATGAGAGGTCTGAACCTGCAGGGCGTGCTCTTGTTAACAATCAAATGAGACATAACTTAGAAGCTTCACTTCATTTACTTTGTCAGGCTGGCGTAGTGGATATGGTGTTCACCTAGTGATGGGAACATTTTGGGTTCAACCCTGTTTATTAGCGGTCTCTTTATCTTCATATATACAAAGTACTGATTACTCCCAGAAAACGGACTCTAGAATGTCTTAATAAGCATAAAGCTTTCAATGCAATCAAGCATAATTAATATGGCTAAACTCTAGCATGAATTTTACTTTTGTATTTCAGGGACTCAACATTACACAGTCATTTCAACATGTAGAGTCTTGTCAGCAATGATGGAGCAGTACCTGGTACTTCAGATTTCCAGAATCTCGTCATGAGCTGAAGATCATTGCCTATGAATTTCATGAATGATGTAGAATGATTGGACTGTTGATGGAACCCACAGTGCATGTCCTGCTTCAACATCTGAGCATAGGTCCTTGTTTATCAGCAGTTTAGTTCTTCAAGCAGTCTGTGACAGTAACTTGAAATGTTTGGACATATGACCTGGATGGCCAAGTTCTGTGCATGCAGCCCATTTAAATAGGAACGGCCCAGTGGCGCATTAAATGGACATTTTTCGAATGTTCTCGAGGATTCAGCTTACCGCCTGACAAAAAATCTTGCTTTTTGTTCAGTATCGAGGCCATGGACATTTGTATCATTTGCAAAAGATACTGCGATATTTGTGCCTTTGTTCATGCTTTATAGTTGATTAACAATTGGAAGCCATAACCTGTTTTATAGGATGGTGTTAGTGGGACAATGAATTTTGTAAAGATTTAAAGACTGGAAAAGATAATTAAAAGTCAAAAGAGTTCTGCTATTGTTAAGCATGCTTTATTGATTTGTAATGTTAGAAAGATAGCATTATTAACAGAATAAAATGTCCATAATTTGAATATTCTACTGTTTTCAGCAACATTTAATTTAATATAGTACAAAATGCTGCATCATGTTATATCATGATCTGTTTTGTGAACAATGACCTTTCAATGTATATTTAATAATTTGTCAATGGGTGTTACACGCATAAGCCCTACCATTAGCCCAAAAAGGAATTGCTTAGGAGTTTTGCCACCTTCTAGAGAAAAATACTTCTCAGAAACAATTGCATTTTGGAAAGTCTATGGCTAGTAAAATTTGGATTCCTTTTGGATACCCAAGGTTACCAATTTATGTTTAATAAATTTGCAATAAAAAGCTTTGACAGAACATAATGTCACAGAGTCGAACACGTGTATGGAATAAAGTGGAAGTTGATTAAATGAGTAATACACATTATATGCTTCTTTGATTAAAAGTTTGTGTTTTCACTAAAACTGCAAACATAGTAAGCTTTAAAGTATTGCAACTAAATAAAAGATTCAGATTTAAATTGTATTATTTGAATGCACTGTCTAATACATATGAGCCTCGCTCTGTGAAAAAGGGGTTTAATGCATGTGCACTCCAGATTAGCCTGGGCAGACCGCACAGGCTAATCAGGGAGGATACTAAATGCACATGCATTAAACCCCTATTTCACAGAGCAAGGCTCATATATGTTCAATAAACCAAAGATAATCAAAAACAAAATGAGACATTTAACCCTGTACCACTCAAAAACGCACTAAGACACATTCGAGAATAAATTTAATTTAAGACCTTTCTTACTATATTAAAGTTTTAAAGGCTTTGTTTCCAACCCATGGATACTGATGAGCAGCAAACAGCATAAAACCTGAACAGATTGTGAGTTACTTGCAGGCTGTTCTGGTTTTATGATGTTTGCATGTAGAAAATTTAAAATTTCCTCAGAGCAGGAAAAGGTTAATAATAACACAACAGCAAGTATACTTAAGTTATTTTAAGACTTCATACTAATGCAAGTAACTTGCAACTGTCTAACCAAAATCGGAGATGGTGGAGGGCAAAATTAATGGCTGTGCACCTTGAATTATCTATTCATACTCAAACAATATAATGTTGATCTACAGTATCTTGTACAGCATGCATCTAATACTACAGCCAAATTTGCTTACAAATAATATTACAAGAAACACAAGTCATTAAAGACTTAACTTTATTGCATCAACCATTTAGCAGGAATAAAATATAAAGAGAAAAATTATGGCAATTTTTTCATCTGAACATGCAAGTCTTCATATACAATCCCATTGCATATAAAAACGACAGTTTACTATTTTTCCGTTCTATATGTCAGCATAAAGACAAGATGGTATTCACTTTGCAATAAAACACAAGCAATCATATTAAAATTGCTTTTAATTATATGAACTGTACCTTCACTAACATTCAAGAATTTTAATATAAATACATGATGAAAGATGAGCTTTTTTAACCAGGTTTTCCGAAGGAAAAAACTGGTTATTAGATTGGCGAATGCGGGCGGGCTGGCTGGCTGGCTGGCTGGCGGGCTGGCTGGCGGGCTGGCGGAACAAGCTTGTCCGATCCATAACTATGTCGTTCATTGTCAGATTTTAAAATCATTTGGCACATTTGTTCACCATCATTGGACGGTGTGTCGCGCGAAATAATTACGTCGATATCTCCAAGGTCAAGGTCACACTTTGAGTTCAAAGTTCAAAAATGGCCATAAATGAGCTTGTCCGATCCATAACTATGTCGTTCATTGTCAGATTTTAAAATCATTTGGCACATTTGTTCACCATCATGGGACGGTGTGTCGCACGAAATAATTACGTCAATATCTCCAAGGTCAAGGTCACACTTTGAGTTCAAAAGTCAAAAATGGCCATAAATGAGCTTGTCCGAGCCATAACTACGTCGTTCATTGTCAGATTTTAAAATCATTTGGCACATTTGTTCACCATCATCGGACGGTGTGTCGCGTGAAATAATTACGTCGATATCTCCAAGGTCAAGGTCACACTTTGAGTTCAAAGGTCAAAAATGGCCATAAATGTCCCTTGAGATATAACCTTCATATTTGGTATGCATGTGTATATGGACAAGGCCTTTCCATACGCACAACAATTTTGACCCCTGTGACCTTGACCTTGAAGTAGGGGTCTGCGTTTAGGTTTCAAAATCTGCGTTTAGGTTTCGAAAAATGCTCATAACTTCTATGTCCCTTGAGATATAACCTTCATATTTGGTATGCATGTGTATATGGACAACGCCTTTCCATACGCACACAAATTTTGACCGTCCGTCCGTCCGTCCGAAAACTTTAACGTTGCTCATAACTTTTGCAATATTGAAGATAGCAACTTGATATTTGCCATGCATGTGTATCTTATGAAGCTGCACATTTTTAGTGGTGAAAGGTCAAGGTCATCCTTCATGGTCAAAGGTCAAAAAAAATAAATTCATGTGCATCTCATGGAGCTGCACATTTTGAGTGGTGAAAGGTCAAGGTCATCCTTCAAGGTCAAAGGTCTTTTTTTTTCTTTTTTTTTTTTTCACCATCAAATTACCAGTCTGCCAAAGGCTACAACAAACCTCTACTTACAAAGTTCTCATTTTTAACCAGGTTTTCCGAAGGAAAAAAACTGGTTATTTGATTGGCGAATGCGGGCGGGCTGGCGGGCGGGCGGAACAAGCTTGTCCGGGCCATAACTATGTCGTGCATTGTCAGATTTTAACATCATTTGGCACATTTGTTCACCATTATTTGACGGTGTGTCGCGCGAAATAATTACGTCGATATCTCCAAGGTCAAGGTCACACTTTGAGTTCAAAGGTCAAAAATGGCCATAAATTAGCTTGTCCTGGCCATAACTATGTCATTCATTGTGAGATTTTAAAATCATTTGGCACATTTGTTCACCATCATGGGACGGTGTGTCGCACGAAAGAATCACGTCAATATCTCCAATGTCAAGGTCGCCACGACTAAAAATATAATTTTTTTTTAAACAAACTTACAAAGGGGTTAATTTTGTTTGTTCATTTCAAAAGTTCAGTTTGAGTTTTCTCCCTTTATCAGATTTTTTTTTCACAATGAAAACCTGGTTTTGTGACAATTTTGTCCCTTGTCTTGTCTTAAAATAACTTGATACTTTGCAATGACCAAACAATACAACTCAACATACAAATTATCCAACAAAATATATTTTAATGACACAATATTTTTATTCAACAATAGGAATAGCTTAAGGTTGTAACATATTACACTAAAGTCACAGTGTCAATCTAAGCAAAGAGTAGAATCATAAAGAGATGTCCACAACGGATGATGTGCAAGCTGGCTCTGACTCAGATTTCCACATCAGTTGATGTGCAAGCTGGTTATTACAAGGATGTGAACAACCGATGACGTGCAAGCTCTAAGACAGATATCCACAACAGAGATTGTCCTTGCTGGCTCTGACTAATGTCCACAAGTATATAACATGCAAGCTATCTCTGACTGATGTCCTAAACATATGACGTGCAAGCTGGCTCTAACACAGATGTCCACAACAGATTACGTGCAAGCTAGCACTTACACGGATGTCCACAACAGAGGATGTGTAAGCTGGCTCTAACACTGATGTCCAAAAGAGATGACGTGCAAGCTGGCTCTTACACGGATGTTCACAACAGATGACATGCAAGCTAGCACTAACACTGATGTCCACAATAGAGGACGTGCAAGCTGGCTCTAACACGGATGTCCACAACAGATGACATGCAAGCTGGCTCTTACTCGGTTGTCCACAACAGAGGTCAGATGGGCAAGCTGGCTCTGCCTCAGATATGTACACAGAAGATGATGTTCAAGTTGGGAACACTGCTACAGCTATAAAATACAAAAACCATGTTTCATACTATCATATTATTTTACTACATGTATTTCTTCCACAATACAGAACATTATACTCATTATTAGCATTCTGCTATTGCTATCTGAAGGTTTACCAGATGCTATGTGTGAAGATAGTTCATACCAGAAATTAGCCGAAAAACACTTTTTAGACATAATGTGCATTCTGCTTTAAGATATATAGCTCAGAATTCACTGGTTAAATCAAATTTTTTGGACTGAATTGGCGTGGCATGCAGACAAAATGTCGAGTTTTGAAACTGTGTCGTATCTGGTGTTAATCTTGAGTTATTTAATTTGGTCAGTATATCAGATGTGTACACCTGTTATATGTTAACTGTAAGAGTTTAGAATGTCTTGACAGTCATTGTGTTTGTAATACATTGTGTTATCTTTCAGATTTATGTGACAGTTAAATATAATAATCAATAATCTTGTTCTGCATGCCGGTCAAATTGTTCCGTGGTAAACACCTACCCATTGTGGTCAACTCGTACCTGTTTTTTAGTCAATTTGTACCTACCCAAACTAAACCCGTACCCGATATACAGAAATAGGTGTAGGATGGTTAGCTTATAAGTCAAACTCATAGAGACAATTTTTATTTTCCTCTTGATGTTTCCACTTAAATTATCTAAGCATTGCTCACGCAAGTTGTCTGTTGCAGATATGTATAAGCAGCGAAAGTGTTGATGAAAATTGACACTTGTGGTTGATGTCTTTCAAGAATTTTACAATTGTGACAAAATAAGACAAATTAAACAAGTTGAATAGTTTGAATGAGGTACGAGTTGACAACAAGAGCACCGCATAACGGGTGCCACGCTCTGCTACAGGTGCTTGTCAGATTATTTTTTTTTAGAGGTCACAATGACCTTGACCTAGTGACCCCAAAATGGGTGTGGCGTGTAGAACTCATCAAGGTGGATCTACATATGAAGTTTCAAAGTTGTAGGTGGAAGCACTTTGATTTTAGAGCCTATGTTAAAGTTTTATATTAGAGGTCACAGTGACTTTGACCTAGTGACCCAAAAATGGGTGTGGCGTGTAGAACTCATCAAGGTGCATCTACATATGAAATTTCAAAGTTGTAGGTGGAAGCACTTTGATTTTAGAGCCAATGTTAAAGTTTTATATTAGAGGTCACAGTGACTTTGACCTAGTGACCCAAAAATGTGTGTGGCGTGTAGAACTCATCAAGGTGCATCTACATATGAAATTTCAAAGTTGTAGGTGGAGCACTTTGATTTTAGAGCCAATGCTAAGGTTTTAGCACGACGCCTACGGCGGACGACGAGCTGGCTATGACAATACCTCGGGTTTTCTCCGAAAACGCCGAGCTAAAAATGGGTACGAGTTGACCAAGGTACGAGTTGCCTTTGGGATGAATTGCCTGTAAAGCCTTGTTCTTGTTCTTTTTAATTAAAGATGTATACGGTGCTGGACTAGAGCATACGACTGCCATAACAATAACTTGGCTCTCTACTAACTGAGCTTAAGGGAAGATGTTTCTTACACACAAACACTATATTTCATTATTTGACGACATATGATTATGACGTGTTTTTGCGGGTTTTAACAGAGACGTTTGCATATAGACAAACCGTGAAAACAACACTCGATACTCTTGAGCTGTTTTAATTGCATTAAAATTCATAATTCATGTATGTTAAATACTAACCTCATCGCTAATGTCATCAAAATTGATCACTCTTTCGCCCTTAAAAGGTTTTGTGTTAATGTGAAACAACCGTCATCATGATGACTGCATGAATGCTGGATAAGACGCGAGTTTTGATTGGTTCTTTCTAGGTGTCGGAACCAATCAAATTTTATCGCGTAACCACATAGCAACCCGAATTTCGTGCAGTAATTCAATGCTATTGAAAATCGCGCGGAGTAATGAATCTTCCGCGCGATTTTACATTAGCAACCCGCAATTTACATAGCAACCCGAGATTTGTACAGTAATTCAATGCTTAATTTTCGCGGAAGATATTTGTGTTCCGCGCTTTGTGGATTAGGTCCGCGCGATTTTATACACTACTATTTGTACAGAGTAGATAATATTAAGGTTCCGCGCGATTATTTGAGCCCGCATTCTCTACAGGGTTGAAAGATAATTGTTCCGACGGAAAATATATGAAAGTTCCGCGCTTTTTAGATTTCGATTTGTATGCAGTATTTTATGGCTATGCTGGCCTTGGTTTTTCGCGGAAAGTGAAAGTTCCGCGGAAAATGAAAATCCCGATATTTACTATATAAGTATATGTATTTTAGCGGGGGTCCCCTTTGGCTTTCCATACTTTTCTGTATTTGTGTTAAATTAGGACGTTTATATTCACAACATTCTTAAACACAAGACAATATTGGCAATACTTTGATTTCGAACATAGGAAACGCTATTCTACTGTATTATCGGGTAATTGGTAGAGATTGAGCATGCATATATCCAGTTATTAAAAAGTTCGGAAGAGCTTACTGATATGTAAGTGCGTGTGTATATTGGAGTTTTGAATTGGAAACCTATTTTAACAAGTATGATTTCATATTTTAGTGGTATAGTAAAATGACATACAAGTGAATAAACTGATCAAAAAAGTTTAATCTGACAATAACTTTTAAATAACTCGTGCACATTAGTTCTTATTTAAACGAATTAAAATAAACGTCGACTTCAGTAAGTACATAATGTGCGACTCCGTCCGAAACTCCTGACAATGTTGCACACAAAAGTCCAGTTATTTCTTTGAACAGTGGCCCGCGGCTGCTAAAAAAACAGCTTCATATCTTTGAGCAAACATGTTATGTTTAATGTGTATTATGATGTGATTAATTGTATTAGTGTATCATAGAAATAAAATATAAAACTTTCCTTTTTTGGACTTAAATAACATTTTTTTAATAATAAATTAAGGAAATTGCTTAGTACAACACGTGAAAGAAATGCTCGATTGGTGATTTTCGGCTCGGGTATTTCTTAGATGTACCCCGGGTACTCTGAAGAATATTTAATTGACTCTAATGTATACTTAATTGTACGGAAAGTATACTAAAACGTACCCGGGAATTCTAACGCTAAATTGGTCGTTGTCGGCTTTTTTTATAATTAATTATGTAAATATTAATGTCAATATTCTGTAAAATGGCCTCTATGTTATCGAAACACCTACTCAAAAAAGCATGTTAAGCAAGTGTTGTTAAAAAAAGAATTGTGTTTTGTACTCATTCGCGCGTTTTACGACATCGAACATTAGGCGGGAAAAAAACGTTTAGCTAATTATAATCCAACAGTAATTTGTATCTATAGTATCTAGATGTACATTTCAAGCTTACAGTCAAAGTTAATATTGGTGCGGTAAAATAACTGTTCGAGTATGACAGATCAATATCTAGAAAGAGTGTACATAATGTCAGAGTAATAGAGTTTTTCTAAAATCATCTGATTAGAACAGCATGTTAAATGATATAATTGTATGAAGATACAAATATATACGCACATAATAAACTGATTACTTAACCATATATGCATTTAATCAAAATGTACCTATATAAGCAAGTGATATCAATTCAACATGTTCATGATTGAAAACAGTTAATGCTTATTACTATTTTATAATTATTTTATTTACGAAAATTAAATAATTTAAATTCATACAAAATAAGCAGAAAATAATCGTCGACATTTCTTATTACCAGCATTATCTGTTCTGTATGATATCTGTACTGTATTATATCTGTACTGTATGATATCTGTTCTGTATGATATATTCTCTGTATGATATATGTACTGTATGATATCTGTTTGTATGATATATGTACTGTATGATATCTGTTCTGTATGATATCTGTTGTGTATGATATATGAACTGTATTATATCTGTACTGTATGATATCTGTTCTGTATGATATATTCTCTGTATGATATCTGTTCTGTATGATATCTGTTCTTTATGATATAAGTACTGTATTATATCTGTTCTGTATGATATATGTACTGTATGATATCTGTTCGGTATGATATCTGTTGTGTATGATATATGTACTGTATTCGATCTGTTCTGTATGATATATGTACTGTATTATATATGTACTGTATGATATATGTACTGTATGATTTATGTTCTGTATGATATATGTACTGTATGATATATGTTCTGTATGATATCTGTTCTGTATGATATCTGTTCTGTATGATATCTGTTCTGTATGATATATGAACTGTATGATATATGTTCTGTATGATATCTGTCTTGTATGATATTTGTTCTGTATGATATCTGTCTTGTATGATATTTGTTCTGTATGATATCTGTTCTGTATGATATTTGTACTGTATGCTATCTGTTCTGTATGATATCTGTCTTGTATGATATATGTTCTGTATGATATCTGTCTTGTATGATATTTGTTCTGTATGATATCTGTTCTGTATGATATTTGTTCTGTATGCTATCTGTTCTGTATGATATCTGTTCTGTATGATATCTGTACTGTATGATATCTGTTCTGTATGATATCTGTACTGTATGATATCTTTTCGGTATGATATATGTACTGTATGATATATGTTCTGTATGATATATGTTCTGTATGATATCTGTTCTGTAGGATATCTGTTATATTTGATATCTGTACTGTATGATAACTGTTCTGTATGATATATGTACTGTATGATATATGTTTTGTATGGCATCTGTTCCGTATGATATCTCATATATGTTTTGTATGGTATCTGGTCTTTATGAGATCTGTACTGTATAATAGTTGTTCTGTATGATATCAGATTTTTGCCATATCGTTCCGTCAAATGAGCGGGCTTGAGGGGTGAAAAATGTCATAACGACAAGTATACACGCCAATACGAGAAAGATATTTACACCAATACGAGAAATAAATACGCCGATATGAAAAATATACACGCCGATACGAAAAATATACATGCCAATATGACAAATTTACACGCCGATACAACACATAAATACGCAGATCATACGAGTAATGAAGGTAACTGTCGTATGGCAAGTCCTAATGGATTTATTTTCATATCTGAATTGTAGTTGCCACAGGACTGACCTTTTGCAGTTCGATACAAAATTACATGACTTTAAGGAAGCGAATCTATGTACTTTTTACAAAAGTGTACCTCGTCTTCTATTCAGGCCAGCAGATAAACGTTAAGGTGTGACACAGATTTTGAGGGAGCGGAATAAGGAATTCATACTAATTGAACTCTTCAAAACATATCTCTTCATGATCCACTCCCGTTCTGCTCTCAAAATAATAACGCTTATCTGGTATCTTAAAAGGGAACGTCCTATCAAATACTGAGCGGAAAGGCAGAGATGGCGATGTTAAATAGGACAATGAACTCTGTACACGAGTGTCCCTTTTACTACCTAGGAATCGGGTGACCATGTTCGAGCCCAAGTGTTGTTGCGGTGTACATGGCCAACATACGTGCTAAGACTGCTTGCTGTGGATGTCAGCAATTGCGGGCGAACTATTGTTTACCCACGGTGTTGACGCGTTAACATGAAATCAACTGTGTTAAATGAATATTTGTTCAACTTGAATAATATCACTATAGACGTTACGAGAATCGGGATCTATCTCATCGAACGAGTACTCAATATACTGTAGTGTTTGCTTCGTTTGACATCGTGTCGTATCGTATTATTCATTAATATTGCATACAATAGGAAATACTGTAAGGGATCAATTACAACCTTTTATAAACCAGACTACATGGAGACGAGTTCTTGGAAATGACAAAGTAAGTCATTATATTGGCTAGTATTGTAAGTACATTCTATTAAGTTTATACACACTTGTTAAACTTTTTGCGCATTGTAAAACATAACAATTAAAAATGCACTACAGTGTCCTATAAAAGTGATTTCTTTTGTTTCTATTATTCAGTCTTATTGTATAATTCGTATTATAATGATGACTTTAAGTCATCTTATTTGATTCGGGTGTATATGTACCGTCGACGGTTGTTGAGGACAGTCTTCTTACAAACCGGACTGTGTGCAGACGTATTCAAATATTTTTGAAACATTTCAAATTGAGTCATCTAGATAGCTGTGCATTATAGTCATCATAAATGTCATGTAAGAGAGATCTCTCTAAACACTCACTGGAACAACGTGAGTTCATAGGTGGAATCAGTGCATTGTGTAACTACAAGTCTTCAGTTGAATGGCGGTATTTTCTGAGCAAATTATTTGATATCATTAAAATGTACAATGTAGTCAAGCACAACTACATAATTCCGGATCTGAATTACAACAGCTGTTACGCTGCATTCTATACATAGATGGTGACGTCTCTTCTTTATTGTCAGTAGGACCACAGGTGGTTAGCGTGTGGCTATGATATTAATTAGTGAAAACATCATTTTGAATGATAAATAATCATATTATAACGAAAAATTAACTTTTCTGAAAAAAAAAAATATTTCACTATCAAATATATATATAACAAGGTATGCAACTCAAAATCACCCCAAAACGGGGTGCATCGCTTTGAACAGCCATATCTTCATCAATTGTGTAGCGATTTTCACGATCTCGGTCTTATTCAACGCAGAAATGAATTTCCTTTCTGGAAATGTATATGTCTTGCAATATTTTTACAAATGCTGGGTCAACTTTTAAGAAATAACACGATACACAACACGCATGACCCAGTTGACAGTGATCATGTATTCTTTATGAATGAAATCTCCAGTCGTAAAGACACACCTCCGCATTGGACCAATGAAATCACTCGTATGTTTAAAATGTCAGTTAGTTATAATGTATGTAAACAAAGGTTTCAAACGGCGCTGGACAGTTAGTCTTGATGCAGAATGTAACGACAAGAACGGTAATAATGTTTTTTCATACGTTTTATTGAATTATGGTATCGAACTACATGAACTTTGTAGGGAAGTTGCCCTTTACTCCGTGAAGATTTCAGTCTTAAAGACAGCATGATCACTGTCAACTGGGTCATGCGTGTTGTGTATCGTGTTATTTCTTAAAAGTTGACCCAGCATTTGTAAAAATATTGCAAGACATATACATTTCCAGAAAGGAAATTCATTTCTGCGTTGAATAAGACCGAGATCGTGAAAATCGCTGCAAAATTTATGAAGATATGGCTGTTCAAAGCGATGCACCCCGTTTTGGGCTGATTTTGAGTTGCATACCTTGTTATATATATATTTGATAGTGAATTTTTTTTTTCAGAAAAGTTAATTTTTCGTTATAATATGATTATTTATCATTCAAAATGATGTTTTCACTAATTAATATCATAGCCACACGCTAACCACCTGTGAGTAGGACCGGTGTTGTACACACTGGTTACACTGTACAAGTATAGAAATTCAAAAATGTGTGTAAATCGACATCAAGATTATTAAGAAAGTCTAATTTTGTTTTAAATTTGTGATTTTGAGTTTCTTGTTTTTCAATAACCATTTGCGTAATGAAAAATGATAAAGAAATAACAACTGCGCTAGCGTTTCTTTTATTAAGGGACAGTCACTCTGCCATCGCTGACCGAAAGATAACTCGAGTAGGCTCCCTTCCACGCGTATAAAGTTGTGATGTATCTTTTAAAGACATATCCATAATAACACATTTCCTTATTGCTTAAATACAAGCACGGTGAATCATGTATGAAGATTGTGAAGCATATTCTGGGTATGAGCAGCAACAGCGGTTCAAACACCATCGATATTGGTTGACAAATGGGTCTAACTTAAGAGCTGAACACGTTGCTTGTTTTCACTTACCTGACCAACTGGATTGATGTTTACTCCAACCCTTAACTTTGTTTTGTTATTCCAGGCTGAGTTCCAATCATTTTATGATAAGGTCGGTCATTTTCTCTAAAGCAACTTAAATTTACTAAAATTAGTCAAAGAAATCGCGTTAAAGAGATATTTGCACTGTTTATGCAGTTAAACAAAATTATCTTAATGGAAATGAATTTGTGTTTCGTAAAAAAGTTAACCAAATGATAAAGTTTGGCTTACGTACCTACCTGAATTTCTTGAGATGGTTGTTGAAACAAAGAGCTTTGTTTAGCCTTATTGGGTACCCTAATAGTCTGGATTGGACCCTCGACCATCATTTTGTTTTTGGGGATTTAAAGGGATCTTTTCACGCTTTGGTAAATTGACAAAATTGAAAAAAGTTGTTTCAGATTCGTAAGTTTTCGTTTTAGTTATGATATTTGTGAGGAAACAGTAATACTGAACATTAACCATGCTCTAATACAGCCATTATATGCATCTTTTGATGATTTTAAAACCTAAAAATTATAAAGCGTTGCAACGCGAAACGATTGAATAATTTGGAGAGTTCTGTTTTTGTCGTTAAATTTTGTGAAACTACAAAGATTGCTTATATAAGGTGTAAAATACGTCATAAATGTGTACTCGGCGGAATAGCTCAGTAGGCAAGAGCGTTTTTACTTCAGGACTCTGGCAGGACTCCAGGGGTCACTGGTTCGAAACCTGCTCCGGGCAATGTTCTTTTCCTTTTTTAATTTTTTTTTCTTGATTTTTTACTGGAGCTTTTACGAGCCAATGTTTACATTTATCAATATAAAGCATTTAATGAATAAGTTAAAAAAAATGCCAAAATCTGTGAAAAGGCCCCTTTAATATACCTGTCACTTTAATACAATGTATTACCATTATTTTCATTGCTCACTGCTTTTATATCACGAAAGATTTTAATCGAGTCTATGCTGTAGACGTGCTATTAAGTACAATTGAGTTATTTATTCGCTCAAATCAAACCACTGTAAACATATGAGACTTGTTCAAGAAATACTGGACTTAATGCATGGGTTTAAGACGTCCCAAATTAGCCTGTTCAGTCCTCACAGGTCTCAGGGGCGACCATCGCGCATAAACTTGACGACACTTAACGCATATGCATTAAGCCTCTTTTTCCAACAGAGCGGCTCGTCAGTTATTGAAATTGCTCTTTAACATAAATATACTTGTCATCAATCACAATCGATCATTGCCACGTTTATTTGTGTGATACCGAACTTCTAACTTTGTTATAGTATCGACGTTATTCATAAATCTCGTCTTCAAGAGTAATAAAAGTGTCTAACTGCGTGTTCATGACATTTTAACAATATTTATATTGGATTTAGGGTCACTGTATATAAGCATATTATTTCGTAATGGGTATTATTTCAAACTGTGTTAAATAAGATTTGAAACTGTTTCGTATAAGCAACTTTGAGATACAGCAATGAGAATAGTATTTACACATTTGATTCAGCATTTTCCCCTTTATTGAATGGTATCATTAGTATGATTGTTCATAAGAATCATTCTTTAAATATAAACTTTGTTTAAGGTAAAATATGTGTCTTCCATAAAAGGCCATACGCTTATCACGACCCCCCCCCTCCCCCGAAAAAAAAACAACAACAAAACATCATTGAAGTCACGGTTTAATTGAACATCAGACCCTCTACTCTTCACGGCTCACTTAATCGTCTAATGTCACTTAAACCCCAAACCCTCTACTCGTCACGTCTAACTAAACCATCAGACCCGTTACTTCACGTCTCATTGAAACGTCAGAATATGTACTCGTCCCGTCACACATAAACATTAGACCCTCTACTTGTCACGTTCAACTTGAACATCAGACTACACTCGTCAAGTCTCACTAAAACATCAGACCCTGTACTTATCACGTCTCACTCACACATCAGACCCTGTACTCATCACTTCTCATTAACACATCAGATCCTATACTCATCACGTCTCTCTTACACATCAGACCCTGTACTCATCACGTCTCACTAAACACATCAAATCCTATACTCATCACGTCTCACTCACACATTATACCATGTACTCATCACGTCTCACTTACACATCAGACCCTGTACTCATCACGTCTCACTAAAATCATCAGACCCTGTACTCATCACGTCTCACTCACACATCAGACCATGTACTCATCACGTCTCACTTGCACATCAGACCCTGTACTCATCACGTCTCACTTACACATCAGACCCTGTACTCATCACGTCTCACTTGCACATCAGACCCTGTACTCGTCACGTCTCACTTTCATATCAGACCCTGTATTCATCACGTCTCACTTAAATCATCAGACCATTTACTCATCACGTCTCACTAAAATCATCAGACCCTGTACTCATTACGTCTCACTTACACATCAGACCCTGTATTCATCACGTCTCACTAAAATCATCAGACCCTGTACTCATCACGTCTCACTAAAATCATTAGACCCTGTACTCATCACGTCTCACTTACACATCAGACCCTGTATTCATCACGTCTCACTAAAATCATCAGACCATTTACTCATCACGTCTCACTAAAATCATCAGACCCTGTACTCATCACGTCTCACTTACACATCAAAACCTCTACATGTCACGTCTCACTTAAATATTAGACCCTATGCTCATCACGTCTCACTTACACATCAGACCCTCTACATGTCACGTCTCACTTACACATTAGACCTTATGTTTATCACGTCTCACTTACACATCAGACCCTGTACTCATCACGTCTCACTTACACATCAGACCCTGTACTCATCACGTCTCACTTACACATCAGACCCTGTACTCATCACGTCTCACTTGCATATCAGACCATGTTCTCATCACGTCTCACTTTTACATCAGGCCCTGTACTCATCACGTCTCACTCACACATCAGACCCTGTACTCATCACGTCTCACTTGCACATCAGACCCTGTACTCATCACGTCTCACTCACACATCAGACCCTGTACTCATCAAGTCTCACTAAAATCATCAGACCATTTACTCATCACGTCTCACTAAAATCATCAGACCCTGTACTCATCACGTCTCACTTACACAACAGAACCTCGACATGTCACGTCTCTATTAAATATTAGAGCCTATGCTCATCACGTCTCACTTACACATCAGACCCTCTACATGTCACGTCTCACTTACACATTAGACCCTATGTTTATCACGTCTCACTAACACATCAGACCCTGTACGTACACGTCTTACTTACACATCAGACCCTGTACTCATCACGTCTCACTTACACATCAGACCCTGTACTCATCACGTCTCACTTACACATTAGACCCTGTACTCATCACGTCTTACTTACACATCAGACCCTGTACTCATCACGTCTCACTTTTACATCAGACCCTGTACTCATCACGTCTCACTCACACATCAGACCCCGTACTCATCACGTCTCACACACACATCAGACCCTGAACTCATCATCTCTCACTTACACATCAGACCCTGTACTCATCATCTCTCACTTACACATCAGACCCTGTACTCATCACGTCTCACTTACACATCAGACCCTGTACTCATCAAGTCTCACTAAAATCATCAGACCATTTACTCGTCACGTCTAACTGAAACATCACAAAATGTACTCGTCACGTCTAACTTAATCAGACTTTATACGTGTCGCGTCACACGTTAACATAAAACCCTGAATTCGTCTAGTCTCATTTAAACACTAGACTATATACTCGTCACATCAAACTAAAACATCAAACGCTTCAATCGTCACGTGTCACTTAAACATTAGAACTTGTACTCGTCATCTCTATCTTATAACGTGAGACGATATGTTTTCACGTCTCCAATTAAACATAAAAATATAATCTCGCCACGTCCCTCTAAAGATTCAAGTCCTGCATAC